>NW_010317469.1:6285-17203 GCF_000700745.2 Antrostomus carolinensis
GACTTAGGGGTGGCCTCATTGATGTTTATATATATATAAAGGGTGAGTGTCACGAGGATGGAGCCACGCTCTTCTCGGTGACAACCAATGATGGGACAAGGGGCAGTGGGTGTAAGCTGGAACACAAGGGGGTTCCACTTAAACTTGGGAAGAAACTTCTTTATGGTGAGGGTGACAGAGCACTGGAACAGGCTGCCCAGGGAGGTTGTGGAGTCTCCTTCTCTGGAGACATTCAAGACCCACCTGGACGCCTTCCTGTGTGATTTCATTTAGGTTCCTGCTCCGGCAGGGGGATTGGACTAGATGATCTTTCGAGGTCCCTTCCAACCCCCGACATTCTGTGATTCTGTAAAAACATGCTGTGCAGCAGCTGTGAGAGAGGAGTGAGAAAAAATGTGAGAAACAGCCCTGCAGACACCAAGGTCAGTGAAGAACAAGGAAGACGAGGTGCTCCACTTGCCAGAGCAGAGATTCCACTGCAGCCTGTGAAGAAGACCACGGCGAAGCAGGTTGTCCCTCTGCAGCCCATGGAGGACCATGCTGGAGCAGATATCCACACTACAGCCCCTGGAGGACCCCATCTTGGAGTAGGTGGATATGCCCTGAAGGAAGCTGCAGCCCTTGGAGAGCCAACGCAGGAGCAGGCTCCTGGCAGGAGCTGTGGCCCGTGGGGAGGAGCCCAAGCTGGAGCAGTTCTTGAGGAACTGCAGCCTGTGGGAATGGGAAGGACCCACACTAGAGTATTTCATGAAGAACTGTATCCCATGGGAGGGACCCCACACTGGAGGAGGGGAAAAGTGTGAGGAGGAAGGAGTGTCAGAGAGGAGCTGTTATGGACTGACTGCAGCCCCTATACCCTATCCACCTGCACCACTTGGTGGGGAGGAGGTAGAAGAGTTGGGAATGAAGGAGTGAAGTTGAGCCTGGGAAGAAGAGGGCTGGAGGAGAGGTGGGGGAAGGTATAATAGTTTTGTCCTTGTTTCTCACTATCCTACTCTTTTTTTTAAGTGGCAGTAGATTAAATTAATTTTCCCCAACTCAACTCTGTTTCACCTGGTCTTTATCCTGCCACGTGAGCTTTTCTGTGCTATTTTTCCTCCCTGCACTGAGGAGAGGGACTGATGGAGCGGCTGGGTGGTGGTCTGGCAGCCAGCCAGGGTCAGCCCAGCACACCCACCACCCACAGCGCGCTCCACTCAGGGCTCCCTGTGCGCTTCTGAAAGCAAACCCCTAGCTGCACTCCCTCAGCGTCACAGAGTAATGGCCAGCACGGTTTTATCCAGTAATACTCAGCAATTAGAGACACAAAAAAGGCAGGAAGGTGGAAGGTATTATTTAAAGGCCTTCAAATACCAACTTTCTTAGAGCATGAGAGGAAGATGCACGTGCTGTTTATCATTTGTTCCACTTCAGTCATTTTTCTCATGATTTGATAAATACAAAAGAAGAACAGCAGGAACAGCTAAAGAGCAGAAAGCTGAAGCAAAACCCTAGCACAGATGATATGACCAGGCATTCTCCATCTATGTCTTTTTTTCCTTGTTCTGAAAGTGATGCCTTTGTTTCAGTAAGATAAAGAAATGAGAATATATCTAACTGGTCAATGGCAATGCACACAATATTTAGGATGTATTAATAATTTTTTGCATCTATTATAAAGCATTATTCTGCATTAACATCTTTTGGACCAATTACAGCTGTAACTCTGGATTTAGAAATTCAATATGTAATTGTGTCTGCGTGGAAAAGACTTGGTTTCTCAAGTAGATCAAATGAGCATTATAGAATACATTTTACTTTTCCAGAACACTGTTTAGCAAAACAAGGTGCAAGGCAATTTAGTGTGAATTGATAGTGATCAGAATTTTAATATAAATACCTTAAAACAAATAAATTGCATGAGGGTTTTTGGTTTGTTTTTTTTTTTTTTTTTTAGTATATAACCAGAAATTGGCTGGTTTCAGTTTAGAATGGTTCCAGATCTATTTGTTCAAAATTTATTGAATGACTTCCTCCTACAAATCAAAATACATCACAGATGGTTCATGAACAGTATGTGATCCCTGTTCTGAAATTCTCAATTGCTATTTGGTTTACTTAGGTACATGGGTAACCTTCAAATCCAAAGATCCAGAAATAAATAAAGTCTTAGTGAGGCTATGAAGGCTCATAAATTTCAACGATTTTTAAGACAACTGTTTTATTAGACAGTATTTCTGAAAATGGTAATGTGTGGTAAAGAAAATGACCTTCAGTGAGCTTACTGGGTAAACATCAGAGTGTACCAAGGCTACCTTGTTATTTGCTCCTGTTAAATGGTATTAAATAATATCTTAAAATGCATGGAATATGGTGTTGTTTTCAATGTTATTCAAGCAGTCAACAAAATGCTGCTATAAGATTATAAATTGTGAGAACTTGTGTCAAAAAACTCCTACAACAAGCATATTTGAAGACAACAGGTTTTATAATGTATAAGCATTTAAGCAAAAAGAACTGTTTTTTAAAGTATTTGTTTAAAAATATCTAGTCTATGAATTTTGTTATTGTGTCCTGTGCATAAAATCCTCTTAATCACAGTCTTTTACAATTGAGAAATGCTGCAGTATCAGCTGCTAAAAGCAGGCACACTGCTATCCTTTCCTTGAATGCAGGGCCTTAATTGCATGAAAGTTAAATGAAACATGCTTCTTCACCACGACCAGAGCTTTTATCTTTTAAGCTATTATTTGCTTTACTGAGGTGAAAATAACGATTATAGGACTAGGATGCATTCCTGACACTGTTCTTAATACAGCTGTTGCAAAATGCCATACTGCTAGATGTTAAATTAAAAACTAGCAAGAATGTTACATGGATGCATTTACATGTTGGTGATCTTATTTTTTTCTTGTTGTTTGGAAAAAAAAAAAACCAAACCACATTACTTTTAAGGCTGAGAAAACACCACAAGACAGCTGAGCTGATGTGAAGGCTCAGTGCCAGCATATGGAGGGGTCCCACTCCCCTCAATTTCCTTCCTCTGCAGCACGACCCTGCCTTCCCTGGCAGAGCCTCTGGTCCTCCACTGGCTCCTCACCCTGGGGATGTGGCTCACTACATCTGCAGCAACAAAAACTGAGTAACTTTCTGCTAGTTTTCTGCACTGGCTTGCTAAGAGGTCAGACAGGCAGCAGAGCAAAGGAGAAGGCAGGACACCATTGTGGAACAGAGAAAAAAGTAGTATATGGTGGGTTTCATCTTCCAGTGCCTGCAGGTTATTAGACAAGTGTAGCCTTTTAACCAGATACGAGTTCATTTTCCCAAGTATTGAAATATATATAAAAAATAATCTTTTTTTATCTAGTAACTGTCTATCTATATCTGTATTAGGAGCTACTGTTAGGCAGCAAGAAATCTTAATGATTGTCGTGATAATAATGATTAAAGTAAATATCAGAAAACTAACCTATTGATGCAATTTGCTAAACCAAAAGGTTTCGAGTAAGCAAATATGTGGCATGAAATAGAAAAGAGATTTTTTTCAAAACCACCCATAGCTGTTAAGAGTGAGAGCTGCTGTGGGATAAATATTTACATTTCACTCCTAAATAAAACAGGTGCTAAGAGCAGAATTTAAGAACAAAATTTTAATAGAAAACTTTGTCAAGGAAGCTGAGATATGCAAGTTCTCATCGTCCAGTTGAGCACTCCCTGGGCTATTTTCCAAAAGTGTAACTGCAGGCATAATGAAGAGAGAGGAGTGTGCCTTTTATTAACTCTCATTGCTCAAGGTTTTGAGCTGTCACTTGGTGGAAGCCTTCATAAAAAAAACAGAGACTTCAGCAATGCCTTACACTGGTTAGAAAGTTATGGAAGCTAGTTCAATACAAGTGTCCTATTTCTTTGGGTTTTTTTTACGGTTTGGGATCTTGTGTGTTCTGCATTTTAAATTAAGAACTTCTTGGCATTTCTGTAAAAAGGCTCCCTGTTGAAATTTTAATGTGGTTTGTGATACTGATGTGCTTCTCTCCACTGCTAGTTAGAAGGGGGAAAAAAGTCAGATTTATATCTTGAAAAAAATGCCTGTTGTGATGCACTAAAGAATAATAAGGCAAAATAACATTTCAAGAAGAAATAAGAAACTGCTGCTGAAGCAACAGCACCACTATGTTTCTTTAAACCATTCATCAGCTCGTTCAGTGTTCCTTCTTGAAAGAAGACAGATTTATTCAATCAATGTTAATATGCCTGCTGTTTTAATTTTATTAAAACATATTTAATTTCATTTGAGACTGTTCCCTCACAATTCCTGCTTGATGAGCATGTGACATATGGGGCTTGTTGGAATTTGACATAACCCTGTCAACTATGTTTTTTTCAGTATGCATCATAAATGTTCATGAGGTCAGTGCAACCAAGAAACCATGGGATCCAGAGCCACTTGCTTTTCATAGGACTTGGATTTTCTGTTTATAACAATAGTACTGGGCTGCAAATCAGAGGTTCTTGTCCCTGACCTTACTTGCCCCACCATTTTTACTTATGTGACATAAAGAAACTTACCTCTGAGAAAAAAGTAGTATTTTTCAAGCTTCATTCCAGTTATTTGCTGTTGTCTCAGCCTTCTCTTCCTCTCCATACTGAGCAAGTGTTGTCAAAAGCAGGGTGAGGATACAGAAAATGTTATACAAGAAGACTGAAGCCTTCTCTTGTACAAGAGGACATCATTTGAAAAGGCAGTTATTTAAGGTTTTTCTTAATGTTGGTTACTACATGAACAGGAAAATTATATGTCACGGGTTTAGAAATGAAAAAGGGGGAGCCGGTGTCATTAGCAGTTCTGAGACAAGGCCATTTCTGTTTCAGCCAGTGGAAAGATTTTAGAAAAGCAGGTATTTACAAAAAGCTTTTTGGCATAATTAGAGTCTCTCCTGTTCTTTTTAGAGGAGGAGTTAAAAGCAGACTTAGAGATACATCAAACGCAGCAACACATTTGTACTCTGCTCCCTCACATCATAAAAATGAGGAATCTATTTACTTGCTCTTGCTTTTCTCTAGTACGTCTAAAAGAAAAAGAATACGAGATTGCACTTATTGGCATCTCACTGTGCTCTATTAGGCCAATATTTTATTTACTGCCTAGAATGAACTGATGCAAGCTAAGGGAATGCTCTTACAGCCCCCATTACTGTGTGTACTATTTACTTAGACAGTTATGGTTTTCTTTGCACAAGCAAGAATCATAGAATCACTTGGTTGGAAAAGACCTTTGAGATCATCGAGTCCAACCGTACCTGTCCCCTACTAAACCATATCTCTAAGCACCCCATTTAGCCGTCTTCTAAACACCTCCAGGGGTGGTGACTCAACCACCTCCCTAGGCAGCCCGTTCCATTGCCTGAGAATCCTCTCAGTAAAGAAATTTTTCCTGACATCCAATCTGTGCCTCTCCTGGCCTAACTTGAGGCCATTGCCTCTTGTTCTGTCACTAGTTAGCTGGGAGAAAAGACACGCACCCCCCTCACTGCACCCTCCTTTCAGGATGTTGTAGCCAGTGATAAGGTCACCCCTCGGCTTCCTCTCCTCCAGACTAAACAACCCCAGTTCCCTCAGCCGCTCTTCATAGGGCTTGTTCTCCAGACCCTTCATCAGCTTCATTGCCCTTCTCTGGACATGCTCCAGTGTCTTAATGTCCTTCCTGTAACGAGGAGCCCAAAACTGGACACAGTACTCAAGGTGCCGCCTCACCAAAGCTGAGTACAGGGGAAGGATGACTTCCCTGGTCCTGCTGGTCACGCTGTTTCTGATACAAGCCAGGATGCTATTGGCCTTCTTGGCCACCTGTGCACACTGCTGGCTCATATTCAGCTGGCTGTTGACCAACACCCCCAGGTCCTTTTCCTCCAAGCAGCTCTCCAGCCACTCTTCCCCAAGCCTGTAGTGTTGCATGGGGTTGTTGTGACCCAAGTGCAGGACCCAGCACTTGGCCTTGTCGAAACTCAGACAGTTGGTTGCTGCCCATTGAACCAACCTGTCCAAGTCCCTCTGTAGAGCCTTCCTACCCTCAAGCAAATCGATGCTTCCACCCAGCTTGGTGTCATCTGCAAAGAAATGCAAAGTGAGTAAGAGCTGTAGAATGAAATGCTACATAAATGCTCAGTTAACATCCAGGTGCCCTGTGTTCCACAGTAGGACATCGAGAAGTGTTCCTCAAGGCAGCACTGAAGGAACCATTAAAAAACTTGAACATGTATGACACACCTAAAAAGCATAAACTGGGAGCACAACATATAATTTCATCCTCAATGTACCAAGGTACTTAGAATTACTGTTTTACTTCAAAATAGCAAGCTACAGTTCTATCAATTAGCAAATCCATTGGTAAAATATCTATATTTTTCATTAATGTATTATTGCAAAGAATTTTAATGGCATCTACAAAACACAGAAACATTTCAGTGGTTTCATGAAACCAGTTGATTTCCTATATGTAAAATCTGTGAAGTTTATCAAGAAGATAGCTCAAGTCACCTAAATGCTACTAATTGTCAATTGACAAGATTTTAGGACTTTTCAGAAGATGCAGAGGGGAAAAAACAAAACTACTCCTAAAATTCCCCACAATAGACAATGAGCAGAAATAGTCTTCTAGCTCTTTAATTATTTTTTCTCATACTTAACCTCAACATTTTTGCTGGAGCTGTGAAGAGTTATGCCATTTCTTCTAACAAAACCTCCCTAAAACTCTGCAAGATGACTGTGGTTACTTTGACTGACAATGCATACACAGGACCCATAGAACCTGTCAATGATATCTGGCTTGCAAAAATTTCTAGGGTTTCTGTCAAAACTCTTTCTTTTCTCTTTGCTGTCACTGAACTACTTCAGGGTCAAGATGTTTCACCAATGTATTTGCATCATGTTGACTCACTGTACCACTTCGATATACATCAACCAGAAAATGAGTCTATAAAACTAGAGGGTTTTTGCATTGGATTAACATAGTATAACAACTTACTGATCCTCAGATTTGTTTTTCATCCATGGAAATATTCTGCTGCAGGCAAAGCCATTCGTTAACACCATCCCCAACCATTTAAAGCAGGTTGAAGCCAATGCTTTCCATTCTGGTCAGAAACTGAAAGGACATTTTAGCTCAAACAAATTGGTTGAACTTGCCCTTGACAAGAAAAACACCTTAGGAAACAAGAAGCTGCATTCAACATTTGAAACAGGGTTTGGAAAAATAACTAAGGCAGCAAACATATATTCACAGCAAAAAATACTTCCATTTATTTTATAAAAGAATTCATCACTCTTTGGAAAACTCAATTACATGGCAAGAGTCACTACTTTGTCTTTCTTTCACTTACATTATGTTTTGCTCAAAGCACCTGTTCACAGTTGTAGCCTTATGAGGTAATTTTTGCTAAGGGAAAAGCCGTCATCTTGAATGAAGTGTTTCCTCAACATGGTTTAAGTGACTTACAAGCACAGCCTATCTGTGTGGCCTTGCGCCCTATAGAAAGATAATACTTTTTATAGGCACTCTTCTATGCAGGTGTCCAGTTTTCTCTCTGTAGAAAGCACATTTTCCAAAGTAAACTCTGCTTATTAAGAGTCCTTAGGGCACAATCATGTCTCTTTTCTGGCCCTCCCTCCCTTAGCACATGAAGACAACTGCTAGTCCCCTTATTTCCAGTTCAGAGAAGCCCTTTAGTCCAAAAAATTAGTTTCTTTTCATGCTTTTCGGTGGTATGTTGGACAGTACTTTGGACAATGATTTTTATTGTTGCAGCCAGAATGATGAAAAGGGATGTTCAATGTCTCTTCCTTTTAGTTGGAATAAATGTTACAGAATCATAGAATGGTTTGGGTTGGAAGGGACCTTAAAGATCATCTAGTTCCAACCCCCCTGCCATGAGCAGGGACGCCTTCCACTAGACCAGGTTGCTCAAAGCCTTATCCAGCCTGGCCTTGAACACTTCCAGGGAGGGGGCATCCATAGCTTCTCTGGGCAACCTGTTCCAGTGTCTCACCACCCTCACAGTGAGGAACTTCTTCCTAATATCTAATCTAAACCTACCCTCTTCCAGTTTAAAGCTATTACCCCTCATTCTATCACTCCCTGCCCTTTTAAAAAGTCCCTCCCCAGCTTTCTTGTAGGCCCCCCCATTGGAAGGCTGCTATAAGAGCTCCCCTAAGCCTTCTCTTTTCATTGCCCTAAAACAGGCCTGCATATCAGGCCTGGTTTACATTACAATAAATGCTTGCAGAGCACTCTGTAACGCTGCCTGAAATGAAAACAAACTAAAGTTTGCTCATTAAGGTTATTGAACTGAACTCTGTGTAATTCGTGCAAGTCCTTCGCGTTTGGAAGATGTTGTGGCTGTGTGAACCAGGACATCAATAAATGTTTAAGTCTGTTGATTTCTGGTGTGTGGAGTTAGCGGTTGCGTACCCAGAGAAGAAAACCGACTGGAGAAACACGGTCCCAGAGGACAAGAGAGTCGCCACAGCACACAGGAAAAGGGCCACGACCACTCCGAGTCATTCCTAATAAAGCTGCAGCCTGGGACCACAGTGAAATAATAGCAAGAATATTTTACCTTTCTTCTCAACAGGCCACAGGTTTCTGTTATCCCGATCTATAAAACCCTTGGTTCATGTGGTCTGTTATGGATCACAAAGGGTGTTTAATAAATATGTCTTGGCATGGGGCAGTACTTCCAAAATAATATGATTCTCCAGTTGCTAAGAACAAATGCTTTCTGTCCCAACAGAAACACAAAAAGTCTGTGATGTTTCTCAGAAATTCTCCTTGTACTTGGGTATCCCAGTCAGTAACGCTGTACCCGAGCTCTCAGGCTGCTGTGCAAATACACATTAGCCCTTCTTTTCACCAGCCCCCTCAAACATTTATAAGACACGACTGTAAAAACCTACTGTTGTTTTAATACTTACAATTAAATCATGCCTTACAGAATATATTCACCTCTGTCTCTTCTTTGATAATCATTCACACTGTTATAGAGACCCATGTGTGATTCTGGTAATTACAGACAAATGATGTACCTGAGCATTTAATTTAGAGCAGATCCCTTCAATAGCTTTTCCTGAAAAAGTCAAAAGAATGGTGTTGTAAGTATAACATGTAGAAAACTCAAATTAGCCTTCAAAGGGGTTGTATTTATACACTAACCAAGTAAACATTGCACCTCCTAAGTATAAACTTCCCAACATATGCGTAATTTAGAATAATACAAACACTGTAGGTTTTTAAAAAATGCAACATTAGGAATTTGATGGTAACATGTTACATTGCTATTGTGCAAAACCTGCAATTTTTATGCTAAAATTTTCCATATGAAAGTAGAGCAGGAGATTTTGGTTGCAGGCATGAGAATTTTTTGAAAGTGATAAAATTAGATCAGTTTTAAAGTCAGTTACAGCTGTGAAAAAGAAACACTTAAGTATTTTCACATGGCCTACCTCTGTTTACTACACCAGTTTCAAATCCCCATTTTAACATGTTAGGAAATGCACATAAGTGCTAAATTAATTTCCTTATCTTTCTTAGATGCCTGCCATGTGAACTCTTCAGGTGCTGTAGGATACCTGTGAAGGTGATTGAATAATTCAATTTATCTGTATGAATCAAGATGCTGTTTTGCTTGGTCACTTTTGAAATTTGGACTATTTTGTGATTCTTGTAGCTATTTGGTAAATCTAGCTGACTTGAACTATTAAAAGTGATGCTCATAAATCATAGAATCATAGAATGGCATGGGTTGGAAGGGACCCAAAAAATCATTTAGTTCCAACCCCCCTGCCATCAGCAGGGACACCTTCCACTAGACCAGGTTGCTCAAAGCCTCATCCCACCTGGCCTTGAACACTTCCATGGAGAAGGCATCCACAACTTCCTTGGGCAACCTGTTCCACTGTCTCACCACTCTCACAGTGAAGAATTTCTTCCTAATATCTGATCTAAACCTACTCTCTTCCAGTTTAATGCCATTTCCCCTTGTTCTGTCACTAACTGCCCTTGTAAAAAGTCCCTCCCCAGCTTTCTTGTAGCCCCTTCAGGTACTGGAAGGCCGCTATAAGGTCTCCCTGGAGCCTTCTCTTCTCTAGGCTGAACAGCCCCAACCTCTCTCAGCCTGTCCTTGTAGGAGAGGTGCTCCAGCCCTTGGATCATCCTGGTGGCCTCCTCTGGACTCGTTCTAACAGGTCCATGTCTTTCTTGTGATGGGGGCTCCAGAACTGGACACAGTACTCCAGGTGGGGCCTCATGAGAGCGGAGTAGAGGGGGAGAATCACCTCCCTCGACCTGCTGGCCACGCTTCTCTTGATGCAGCCCAGTATATTGGCCTTCTGGGCTGCAAGCGCACATTGCCGGCTCATGTTGAGCTTCTTGTCCACCACCACCCCCAAGTCCTTCTCTTTGGAGCTGGTCTCAAGCCACTCATAAAGCTTAAGAACTACTGCATAGAGCTGTAGGGATGGCAGCTGGGACAAGTGCCTTTCATTATACACTGACACACTGTTCTACCCTTCGGGTGCTTCCCACGCCGTGCACAGAACAGCTGCAGCTCCCATTCCCTGAGGGCTGAAAAATCGTTAACGCTATAAAGGAAAAACCCTTTTGGCCCTTTCTGAGCCCGTTCTGACAACTCGCTGACTCGCCCCCTGAGCCGCTGGCTCCACGCAGCCAGAACTCCGCCGAGAAAGAGGAGATGACAGGAACGGGACGTGCGGGAAGCGGGGCCCGGCGCTGGGGGCGGGGGCCCCGCCGGGCTCCCGCACGGGGCGGCGGGTGACACCCCCGGCGGGACCCCTCGGCGGGCAGCCCCGCGCCCCCGAGCGCCAAAGGGGTGCGGGAGGAGAGAGAGCGGGGCGGCTGCGGGGGACCCTGCCCGGCCCCGCGGCCTCT
>NW_010317470.1:0-6872 GCF_000700745.2 Antrostomus carolinensis
ATAATAATAATAATAATAATAATAACCACCACAGAAGTTGTTACAGCGTTTTGTGGAGGTACTGGTGCTGATAAAATGTGCTGCAGTTTCCAATACAAATAAAGCCAAATACAGAAGTAAAGACAGGCTACTTAGTGGGAATGCAAATATACCAACATCTTCCAAAGTAAAACTATAACTTGAGAAGGCTAATACATTGAAGCTGGGGAACTGAGAAAAATGTCTACACCAAAACATTAGAGCTGTCCCAAAAAATTACGAGTATTTTAATAAAATCAAATTAAATTTGCTGTCATATAATTAGAGAGATAAAAAACCACAGTAGTTAAGACTTAAAAAAGGAAAAAAAGTGGTGTGAATTCAATTATATTAAAAAAGGAAAACAGCACAAAAATGCAGTAAGCATTAGCACATTAGGACATGCTGGACTAACCCAGTATCTAAAAAATGAATCAGTCATTTCCTTGGAAAAAAAGGAAACTCAACCAGGATGCAATCTGGATTCAGTATTTTTTATTTTTTTAAAAAAACAATGCTGCCAGAAAAGAATAGATAGATTTAGATGAGACAGAAGTGGTTAAGTACTGCAACAAAAGGGGAACACAGTATCACACCCAAGTGACTGGTCTTGAAAAATGGCATACTGGAAGCCACATGAAATGAAAGCATATGAAATGCAAGATTCCTGCACGTAGGGACTGATACAAGCTTCTTTCATGCAGTCAGGGCTTCCTGTTTGGGAGTGTAGTCATTCTGTGGTCAACTATAAACTGCTGCAGCTTTGTAGGGGCGACAAAAAAAGGTAAGGGGGAAAGAGGCAAATACACATCAAGGATTTCTTTGCCATAGAGACAGGGAAATATGAACATTGTTACACATGAGCAACAACTTGTCTGGAATATCACACACTACTATGAATTCTTGTTTTCAAGAAAAAACAGTTGCACTTACTCAGTTTAGCAAAATAAAACTGTAATGAAGATAACTATAAAAATTCATCAAAAGGATAAACATGAAAGAGGGATAAGTATGACAACATTATTCATAGAATCACAGAATTGAAGGGGTTGGAAGGGACCTCAGGAGATCATCTAGTACAACCCCCCTGCCAGAGCAAGTTCCCTACAGCAGGTTGCACTGGAACGTGTCCAGGTGGGTTTTGAACACCTCCAGAGATGGAGACTCCACAACCTCTCTGGGCAGCCTGTCCCAGGGCTCCGTCACCCTCACTGTAAAGAAGTTTTTCCTCAAGTTTGTACAGAATTTTTGGTGTTCCAGTTTGTGCCCATTTCCCCTTGTCCTGTCACAGGGTACTACTGAAAAGAGCCCGGCCCCATCCATTTGGCCCACGCATTTCAGTATTTCCAGGCATTGATAAGATCCCCTCTCGGTCTTCTCTTCTCCAGGCTGAAGAGTCCCAGCTCTCTCAGTCTCTCCTCATAAGGCAGACGCTCCAGACCCCTCATCATCTTTGTGGCCTCCGCTGGACTCTCTCCAGAAGGTCCCTGTCCCTCTTGAACTGAGGAGCCCAGAACTGGATGCAGTGCTCCAGATGTGGCCTCAGCAGAGCTGAGTAGAGGGGGAGGAGAACCTCCCTCAACCTGCTGGCCATGGTCTTTTTAATGCTCCCCAGGATACTGTTGGCCTTCCTGGCCACAAGGAGGCACTGCTGTCTCATGGCCAGCCTGCTGTCCACCAGCACACCCAGGGCCTTTTCCCCAGAGCCAGCATGTCAGCCCCCAACCTGTACTGGTGCATGTGTTATTCCTCAGTTTAAGTCCAACCAATGAACGCAAACTTAAAAAAAAAATTATACTGCTACTCCAGAATCCAAGTTTGGTTCTAAATATAGAAAAAACTTAACATTCTATTGCCAAAAGATGCAGAAAGCCTATCTGCTTTCAAGAAAAAGACATCCATACATTCCATTATATGATGAATTCAACAAAGAATGGTATGGATGGGAAGGGACCTTAAAGATCATCTAGTTCCAACCCCCTGCCATCAGCAGGGACACCTTCCACTAGATCAGGTTGCTCAAAGCCTCATCCAGCCTGGCCTTGAACATTTCCAGAGAGGGGGCATCCACAGCTTCTCTGGGCAACCTGTTCCAGTGTCTGACTACCCTCACAGGAAATAATTTCTTTGTAGTATCAAATGTAGATCTACCCTCTTCCAGCCTATATCTATTACCCCCTGTTCTGTCACTCCCTGCCCTTGTTAAAAAGCCTTCCTTTAGGCCCCTTCAGGTACTGCAAGGCTGCTATAAGATCTCCCCTAAGCCTTCTCCAGGCTGAACAGCCTCAACCCTGTCCGCCTGTCCTCATAGGAGAGGTGCTCCAGCCCTTGGATCATCCTCATGGCCTTCTCTGGACTTGTTCTAACTGGTCCATGTCTCTCTTGTGTTGGGGGCTCCAGAACTGGACACAGTACTCCAGGTGGGGCCTTACGAGAGCAGAGTAGAGGGGGAGAATCACCTCCCTCGACCTGCTGGCCACGCTTCTCTTGCTGCAGCCCAGGATGTGGCTGGCTTTCTGGGCTGGGCGCACACGTTGCCGGCTCACGTGGAGCAAGGGATACAGTTTGGTTTCACTCAGTTTCTATTCTGACATAACAATGTGTCATTTAAAAAAAAAAAAAACAAAAACCTAAGAAGAGAACCATGAATACTACCAGGAGCACAGATTTACTCCTTACAAAACATGGACACCAGAGAGCACAGAAAAACCACAGAGTCAATGCAACAAAAGAGAAGAAAAGGAAAGAAAAGAAAGAAAGCTGGGAAACCTGAAAACCAAACAAAAAAAAGCGCTAATAACCTGTTAGCATCTACTGATTCCTCTTCTGGATCAAGAAGTGTTCAGTGGGTCACGACACTTTACGAAGATTAGAACATACTGTAGTTCAAAATTATTATTTTGTGAAAAGCACCTTCTTCCCAACAACTACGTTCAAGTTATCTGAGACAGGATAAACATAATCCTGCACAAGACAGTCTATTTTTTCAGTCAATTATCTTAATGGTTCCTAAGTTTACAGAAAAGTAAGTGGGAATAGCAGAAGAAATACACTGAAAAATTGGCACAGAAAACATACAATATTTGATTTATTTATTTTTGATAGAAATCTTGATTTGTTATTGAACATCTCCCAAAACCAGAAAAAAAATTAAGACAGATGAATGATGATCCCTGCCACATACAAGTCTCCACTTGTGCATATAGAAAAAGAAGAGTGAAGCTAAATTTTCTGCACAAAAATATGGGGTTTTTTTAATTGACAATTGCATGCCCTTAAGTATTAAATAATAGGTTAGAAACAGTAAAGTCAAGTGACCTGGTATGATCTCTTACCAGATATTCTTTTCTCACAGAGTATTTTCCAAGATACTATTTATTGCAAAACATGTCACTCTATTTTCCTTCTGTATAATGAAAACAATATAAATTACAACATTTGCCAAGACAACATGAAGGAAGGGAATCGGTGAGATTTCTGAAGATGCCTGGTAAGAACTTACATTTTAATTACTTTTCCACATTTTATAGCTGCCTCTGTCTGACTTCACCAAGACACCACCAATGCAGCAGCAGCGAAGAGAACAATCCAGGTTTTCTGAACACTCAAACATTTGCCTTTTTTAATATATACTTCTGACCTGAATAGTTCAGACTCCTGCAAAGAACCACTAACTTCTGTTGAAGCACATTCACAATTCCATTTCCCCTTCAAGAAGCTTACATGGCATTACCAATTAGGTAGCTCAGTTCCTTGCCTTTAATCTCAAAAAAGTACATCTATTAGGTATTACTGTTCTCCTGCCTTGCCTGCTTAAAATAAAAGAGGAGTGAAAACTGCATTCATTGAGAGAAAGATGACATAAAAAGGATATGCCACTTTTTGATCAGAGAGAATACAATACAACTGAAACCAGGATATCTGGCACAGAAACTTTCCAACCAGTCTAAAAAGGAAGCTCTTGCTACAGAAAATAGAAAATTCTCGTTAGATATTAGAGAAGTGAAATTTTTTAGCACAAATTGTTAGCATATGTACACCTACGAGGTAGAATATTGCAAAGTATCATAAACACGGTAATTAATCCACACAAAACAAGGCAAGTGCTCTTGTTGGCATAAACATCTTTTTCTCCTCCTTAAAACCCTAAAAAGAAATACTATGGCATCATGAGTTTAGTTTGACCTCCCTCCTGCTTCTCTTGAGAATCAAAAGCAAGAAGAAAAAAAAGCAGCACGTCCCTGCCACCTCAGTCCCAAAGCTGCACGCTCATCTCCCAAGCTGCCCAGACTCTCCAGAGTGATACCGTTTCCTTGTATATCCTGTATGTTGGTGAGACCAGAATAGACTTGAAGGACATATGCTAATTTAATTGAACACATGCAATCACTGTACAGATTCCAGAACCCCATTGCTGTATTTTGGTTAGCACAAGGAAACAATGCAAACATTTCAAGCGCTCAGATTCTTTCATCCCAGAGAAAACTCTTCAAAAACTCAGATTCTGGTGTAAGGAAACTTAAATGGCTTCCAACTCCTTAGCTGTGCAACACACACACACACACACACACACACACACACACACAGCTTTTATATGCTTCAGCTGGTGACATTTCTGTATTCTACTCTATCAAGTTTTGGCAAACATGGGGCAAATAACACAAATGCCTTCACAATCCCTAGGTTAGTTTAAAAGCCAAATGTGACATTTTCTGGGTGTCACCTGTATCTTAGTAAGAGTTTGCTAGTAAAGAAAGGCTGTTGTGTGTCAAAGCAGTAGCCTCCTACTGTTTAATCCTAAACTCAGGTCCTGTTTTTAACCCCATATACTAACTTATTTAAAAATATCACTCTTCAGTTTAGTATTTGTTCAGTACACATAAAAAAATAATTAATGTAAATAAGGATTGAAGCCTATTTAGAAAAAAAATGAGGAAAAACTGGTATGGAATGATTTCCAGATCAGCTGAATCACTATTCCATACTCACAGGCACTAAGATTCAAACATCTGGGGGCAAACCAAAGTGTGACAGGAAGAGATACTACAGGTGAATGCTAGTTAAGATAAACACCAGATGAGGTAGGACACCATGCACGAAGCATCAAAGACCTCACACAAGATGTTTTGTTTCTATCTAAGGAAACTTTCCTTTTCAGTAATTCCCAAGAAAGGGGGAAAAAAAAAAAGAAAAGAAAAAAAAGTGTGTGTTACTGTTTTCTTCCAAACATCCAGTACAAGCCCTGTCCTGTACATCTTGTCACTGGGGCAAAAAAAGCTGCTACCATATTCCAAAATTTTACAGGGCATGGATTTCTGCCCTCTTGTTATAAGCACTCATCAAAAACTATTTTTATGCAAACTACCTCACAATGAAGATAATTAAATTCTGAACTTTTCTAGGTGTGAGAGAACTTTCAAAATACATCACAATTATTTTATTTTAACGTCAGAAAACCCATACTTTTATGACAAAACCTTAGAGTTTCTTGTAATATACACTGAGAATTGCAAAAACACAGTAAAACATCTGGAGCTAAGTATACTTTTAAAAGATATTCATTTGTCCCCACACAAAGCATAAGGGACAGAACCCTGAAGAAAAAGGTACCAGAAAAGAGAGATATGAGGTTGGGAGACAGAAGAAGGTACCTCATAGAATCAACTGGATCTCCTCACTGTACCAATGTTAAGTTTTCACATTAAGATGACGTGAAACTACCTAAATCTGTTCATCACTCATTCTAGTAAAAAAAAATAATCTCAAATTACCTTAATACAAGAAAAAAATTAAATGCTGAAGTGCTGAAAGTTTCTAAAGAATATCTTAAAGATCCCAATTTAATGGGAAATGTTAGCAAAAAAATTCTTGACACAATTTAAGCACATTAAAAGGCTGATCTCAAGGTTTAAGGTGTGTGTTACACATGCAAAGATAGTAGCCAAGGTATTACAGAAAAACTAATTAGCACTTGTTCCCTTTCCAAGTAACTCTTCAGTTAATAAACATTATTTCTCTCCTAAAAATATTTTTCATCTTTTGTACAGTAAAAGGAGGAAAATGGAGCACAGAAGGGATTATTCAGAAAAAAGAGCAGAAAGTGGTTCTTAGCCTAACGGTTTCTCACTTGTCTATTTATCTATGTTTTTCTGGCTTGCTTCCAAAGCAAGTGTTCTTCAGCAAACCTAAGTAAACAAACAGCCTATGACAGATATATCTAAGTCTCCCTAAGGTGCAAGGCTTAATTCACCACCTACAGTATTAAACATCTTCGCTAAAATTCCTGTACGTAGGCACATGTTGTAAGATTAAACGAGCCTGCAAAGTTAACTCCTTAACACCCTTTTTCCTCCTTCACACATATATCTGAAGCCATCAAATAACTTACCAATGCTCAAGTTCCCTTTTATTAAAGCAGAATCCCTCTCCGAGGAACACGAGGTACTCAAAAGCTTATTTTCCTTACCATACCTAAGTGTAGATCACCTTTTTCCGTCAACCTTGTTTTGCTTATACTCGACCATTACAGCTAAAGCACTTTAACCAGCACTTCTCACCTTGGTACAACAACCCCTGGGGATGCATCCTAAATTCTCTCGGCCTTAGTTTTTTCCCCTCTCTCTAGGGCCTGGCGTGGGAAGAGGGTGGGCGTCATTTGTGGCGAAAAAAAGTTTAAGAGCGATATTTAATTAAAAGACGGTTCCGGAACGCCCCTTCCTCGGCGGCGCCCGGGTTTCAAGGAGATCGCTGCGCTCCCGCTCGCAGGGGAGAGAAACGCACCCCTCGCCACCGTCCCGGCGGGGGAACCCCGACCTGGCCCCGCACCCCTCCACACACGTCCCGACGGCTCCCCG
>NW_010317471.1:0-264 GCF_000700745.2 Antrostomus carolinensis
ACAGCGTTCATGATGTAACTCATTACAGGCTTAGCCTTCAAGGATTTTGGTGGTGGTGGTGGTCTTGGTCTGAAGTTTCTTCTTTTTCTTGTGTTAAAATATTTCAAAATTAATCTTATTATTCAACCCACTTCTAATTTAATGTCTACGTGTTGAAGTGACTGTGTAAATGAGGTGCAGTGCTCTCAGCATTTTTAAACAGATTAAAGGACGCTGCAGTGACTTTTTTGTCTACAGTCCTTCCTTTGAGACCTTTTTAAAGCT
>NW_010317471.1:407-859 GCF_000700745.2 Antrostomus carolinensis
CTCCCAGCACAGCAGCACTGCCAGGGAGCACCAGTGCTTGGTCTTTCCAAAGCTGTTCTATTTTCCACTTCCACACTCTCCTTCTCAGTCCCTCCGTTGGTGGAAGGCCCGAGTGCTCTGGCAACTTGGTCATAGTCCTGCTGTGTGGTAGTCCTGCAGACAGGGACAGGCCATGGGCACTTCTGTGACAGAGCTGACCCCTATAACAACATTCCCATCGTTAAGGGGCATCTCTTAGGGCAGTGCCTGAAGGCTTAGGTCTTCCTCCAAAGTTACTCTCAAGAACACGCTCAAGGAATAGACTCTGAAGAGACTGGTTGTTTTGCTCATTCCTCTAGGGTCTCAGTGTGAGGAGATCATGGTCCTAGCATGGAGCTTTAGGGAGTGAGAGCTGCTTCGGGTGTTTCTTTTTGGTGGCCACCACTCATGCAAATGCTGAATGCTCTCCAATT
>NW_010317472.1:0-11778 GCF_000700745.2 Antrostomus carolinensis
CTCCCCTAAAAACAGCCCCTCTGACTTGGACGCTAAACCCCGAGCGATCACTTGCTTTGCTGCCTGTAGGCACGTGTGGTGTTAACTGCTGAAATTTAAGGTTGAAAACTTACTGCTTGGACGGGCAGAACCGTAAAGCAAATCCTCCTTCCCCAGGTCCGAGGATGGGGAACCTCGAGTCTGTGGAAGGGCTTTGGGAAGGGATGGGTGCAGTCAGGTTGCTGTGGGGTTTTCATTGTGTAATTGCCTTTCCTCACATGAGCCTGTTTGGCACCGTGTTGCTACTCACATTTCTTGCCCAAGATGGCTTATACGGGCCAAACTCACTTGTCTGTTTTAAAAGGTTTGAAATGTCTTAAAATACAGGAATGCTGCTGTATGTGTTCAGTTTTCCCCTGGAGTATCTAACATGTGCAGCAGCTTTCTACTTCAGCGCTGGGAGATGCTTTGGGTGATTGTTTTACACTGACAATTCCAGGCTCCGAGGTTCAACCTGATGTTGCTCTATTTACCTGTAATTACTCCAATTTACATCTGTATGAACTGGAGTCACACGGGCTTGTCCTCAGTGCACAGTTTGTCCCTGCCTGGTCTCTTGTGTTTTATATGCAGGACTGTAAAAAGCTGTGTGTCTTGTAAGGACCCCAGATAAGTGGCCACAGCCAGGGGTGTGCCACCTCAGAGTGCCTCATCCTGCAGGAAAAGCTGAAGGATAACTTCTGAGTCACTGAAAAGGCATCTAATTCAAGTGTCAGTTCTTATTCTCTCCCTGTTCAAGGAGTGGTGCCCCAATTTGTTTAAGTGCTTTAATTACATGTATCCATCCTTCCCAGACTTGCCAGCTCCTTTCTACCTTTGAATCTCCAACACCTTAACTTCTAACATTTCTTTTTCCCTTGGCATCTTCCTTGCTGCTGTAAAGTGTACGATTTCTTTGGCAGCGTGAGGATCTTGCCTGTTGGTTTAGTTGTGCTCTTTCTAAAAATAATGTTAGTGCCATGGTGATTTTCTGCTGTGTGGGTTTGGATGGTGAAATCTGATTATACCACATAAATCACCTGTGCATGCCCTGTGAAATGCTGACCTGCTGCCACGTGCAGGTGCCCAATCCTTTACCTCTGGCAAAAGTCTCTCATGCACCAGAATGTTCCATGCTTATGCCTGCATGCCTGTCTTGTTTTGTATTCCCTTTTCTTCCTGGGCATGTTATTCACTCCAGCCTGATGTTCTCCAGGCTAGGAGGATACACCATAAAATAAAATGCATTTTTTACTTCCCAGCAGATAGTTTCTTTGCTTGTCACCCTGTGGGAGCAGCAGAGAGGAACCGTTCTGCGGGGACTGGAGCTGCTCTGTCAGAAGGAAGCACTGTCTGGATGCTGCCTAACAAGCCTGTCTTTCTGCTGAAGCCCTTGTCTGTCAGTATTGTCCCTCAACCCTTCCTTTCCTCCGTGCAGGAAGTGGCTGGTTGGATGAATAGAGTTTGCAAAGCATTGTTAGTGCTGCAGAGCATCCCCTTCAGCTGTGTAAAAAGGGGTCCCTTTACCAGCGAGGATGCAGAGTTCAAAACACTCAAGTTCCAATTAAACATGTGGGAACAGTCCTTGGAGAGCTGGCTACAAAACTTCTGTATTGTGCAATTTTTAGGAAAATCAAATCAACTTCCTGTTTCCCAGGCAGTTCTATTAATAAGTCATTCTTTTTTCTGCCCCATCCTTAGCTAATAATGGCAGCTGGGTGCTGAGGGGAACTAATGTGAAGCCACACTCAAGAAAAGTGCTCAGGTGTCGAGATGAAAACCTTTCTGATGTATCAGACCTGGTGTTTGGAGACCAATTTAGGCATAAATCACATGGATTGCTTGTGATTAGTAAATTATTACTTGGTAGCTCTGCTGTGTTTTATTTTTCCTTCCATGCAACAGTCCATTTGATATGGGAGTTACTTTCTAACACTTGGAAGACAGATGGAGAAAATATGAGACTCGTACCGTGAGGTTATCGCTGATCTGAGCTGTGAGTTGCTGATCTCTCTGCGTCAGTAGCCTGAAAGTCCTTGTGGTAACAATAATAGTCCTGGGCTGCGACTTGGAAAGAAAAATGAGTGATGTTTTGGCTCCTTCAATGCTTGAGAGTTCTTACTGAGATAAAACCTTTGTGGCATTCTTGGAAAATTGCTGCATTCGGAGTTCGAGGTGGCTTCTGTGGTGGGGGAGAGAAGGGGTTGTGCTCAGATGTCCTTTGAGGTGGAATTTGCTTATGAAACGATGCTTTTTTTTTTTAACACATGCTGTTATCTTTAAACCCTTTGACAAACACAGTGTGCCAAAGCAGTGAGCCTTCTCCAGAAACCCTTGTTTGCACTGGTTGGCATGAAGTAATTCACATGCTTCACTCTGCTTGAGCAGTAAAGTGATAACCATGCAAAGAACTTTTTAAAGGCTTTTTGTGTAAAGGTGTACCCTTTTACTGCTGAATTACCTCTGGAATAGTCAATCTCCTGTTACTGCTGCATTTTCCCTCATGAAAAGATTTATATAGGCTTATGGAACTGGAAATATCCACCTAATGAAAATGCAGGTAGTTAAACCTGACCTGTGTTTTCTAGTTTTTATCTGGAGATGTCATGTTGTTGAAAGGATGTACAATGGTACTATCTGTGTGTTTGCTGTTAATAACTGTTCTCCTGCTGATCCTGGTTAACTGCAGGGCTGGAGGACTGTTCTAAAACTCATTTCTGCTGCTGAAGTCCCAGACAGTTTGAATTTGTGGAATTCATCCCAGCTGTTTAGAGCCAGACTGAAGAGGTGAACTTTGTCTGCAGCTGCCTCCTCTGTGGTGGTGCTGGGCATCTTCTGGTGGATTAATTCCCTCAGCTTTGAGGAGCAGAGCAAACATAACCCGTGTCTCTTCTCAGTTACAACTGTCTGGGTGCCCCTGTTGTAACGATGACGTCCTCCTTGGCCTCGGGATGCTTTCTGCTCCTGAGTTCATACTTGTGACTGCCTATTGCTGCCTCATCATCACCTTCCCCATATGAAACTATATCAGCTCCCATTCTGCTGAAATCTCCACATTTGCTTTCATCACCTCTTTCTTTGCCTGGTGTCTTCTGTTTGATCTCCAAGCTCTGGCTGTCCAAACTCCCACGCGAGTTCTGTTGTTCACTTTTCAGGTGTACCGGAGCAGCATCACTGCAGTGCTGCAGCTGGACTCTGCAGCCTTGTGTTTGCTTCGGGCCTCTCCTCTGAGTGCCTTTGTTTTTAGAGTACATAGAATAGAACAGAATCATAGAATCACAGAATGGTTTGGGTTGGAAGGGACCTTAAAGATCATCCAGTGCCAACCCCCCTGCCAGCAGCAGGGACACCTTCCACTAGACCAGGTTGCTCAAAGCCTCATCCAACCTGGCCTTCAACACTTCCAGGGAGGAGCATCCACAACTTCCTTGGGCAGCCTGTGCCAGTGTCTGACCACCCTCACAGAGAAGAACTTCTTCCTAATCTAAACCTCCCCTCTTTCAGTTTAAACCCATTTCCCCTTGTTTTGTCATTAATTGCCCTTATGAAAAGTCCTTCCCCAGCTTTCTTGTAGTCCCCATGTCTCAGACTCTTCCAGCTCTAGGAGAATGCTGTATCCACGCTGTTCTGGGATAGCTGATCAGTTGGCTCGTGAGCCAGTGACTCTCTAGATGGATTGAGAAACTCTTTCTGTCGTAGCAGTTGCAATCATAAAAAAGTTTAATCTTATTTCTGATCAATACTTTATCTTCTGTCATGGCATCATTTAATTCTTCCTCTCAGACTCCTTATTTCTGTAACTATTTCACTCTCAAAGGCTTCTGAATACTCTGTATTATACTGTGCATAATGTACCAAAATTCTCAGCAATTGTAGGGGGCAGAGGGAGTGGAGAATCTTTTCTGTGTGATGTTGTCACCTGTTTTCCATTCACAGTCATCTGGAAAAGGAGGACCTGAGTTTTTATTGCAATTACATAATCCTGTTTATGATAAAAAGAGCAAAATTCTAATACTGTTCTGTAATCTAGACCGAATTATCCCTCCAAACCTATACACATTTAGATCCAGAATCTTTATGGTGTGTGTGTCTTGAATCCTGCTGGGGCAGTTGTGGAGCTTTTAGCCAGGCCTTGGTAATTCATCCTGAAGGGCTGAGCAACACAAGGTCATATCAAACAAATGAAGCAGTGTTACAGTTTGAAATTCCAGTTGATACCTTTCCTTCTGCTGAAAGGTGTTTGCCAACAGCTTCTCAAACACACATCTCCTGACTAATCCCAGAGGACAAACGTGGATACCCTGAAGCAGTTTAACACAAGGTGAAACTGCTTTCCATAACATGTTAAATAACTCCACACACTCATGGATAATGTGCTTTAAAATAGCAGGTAAAAAAAAAGATCATATTTGCTGGGTCTGTAGGGAGTGGAGGCCTCTTCTTGATCTTTGTAAATGATGAAATGTGTGGTTTGAAGAAGGCCTTGTTCTCATGCACTTGGGAAGCCTGATGCAAGAGCAGAACTGTGGGTCAATGATTTAGTCGTAGATAAAGCCTTTAAATCTGTGGTAAGTGGGTGAGTTGGTGTCAGTTCTGGGTTCTGTTCCCTTCTGCATGCTAAAGACGCAAATGAACTCTCTTGTAATCAGTCAAATGAGTTCTTGACAGCCGCTGCAGAGACTTTGAGAAGAAATAGAGGGATTGGCTTTGGCACAAGCAAGCTTCTCAGCACAGTGTTGGTTATTAATAGACTTGGCCAGCAGCCTCCTAAAGCCAGAGCTGTGCTGGACTGGAGGGCGTGCTGTGACAATGGCTGTCGGGAAACTGGCTGGCACACAGGCTGGCTGGTCACCCTGCCTGGACCCACAGGCATCACTGGGAGGGCATGAGGAGAGGGATGCTGGAGACCAGGGAATCTTGCTGAAAGTCTTCACTCAGACTTGGTCTCTGGCCCTCAGACCTGCCTCGGTGTGAGTGATGCACTAAACTGGCAGTGGTGTCTGCTCAGTGTTCAAAGGGGTCGACTGGAAGTGAGGTTTTAGATGCAGATATGTACAGGAGAAACTCGCTCTTGTATAAATTTACCTGGCCTAATCCCCAATTCTTTGTTTATATGCAGGTGTTGCTTTATGTTGGTGTCCGTACAGGACCAGGTATGCAACTCTTGAGAGATACAATCTTGAGATGTTCTTCCAGGATTGTTTTTTGTCCTGCCTTGCAGCAAACTGGAGAAGCCTGGTGGTTCTTGGGTTTATTTAGTTGAGACCTTTGTCCTGCTTGCAGTGATAATGAAGGAAGGATGTTGTCTAGTTGAAGATGTCCCTACTCACTGCAGGGGATTGGACTAGATGACCTAAAGGTCCCTTCCAACCCAAACAGCTCTATAATACTGGCTGACCTTTGTGAGATGGAGATGCAACTTTGACTTGAGCTTATCAATTTGAAATGTTGATGTTGTGAGAGTCTCTCTTGCAGAAAAGCATCATGCATGGTACTGGTGTGGTCTCCCTGTTAAGTCTCCTCCAAGATGCTGCATATTCTGAACTCTGTAGTGAAGTGAAGGCCTGGAGGATCCCTAGAGCCCAAGTGAAATGTAACAACAAAACTGATCCAAAGCAACTGACTGTGCCTGTGTAGAATATACAGCAGGGTTTTGGTCTTTCAACACGTGTTCTGTGGGGTGTTATTTAGAGACCAGGGCTAGAGGCTTTGGTAAGTAGTGGAACCTCATCCACACTGGATTATTAGCCGGATTACTGAGATAAGGACAGGTAAAAAAACTCAGGACTTCAGTGTACTTATTGTTTCTTTTATTTATTTTTTTTTTTAAGAAACAAAACCAGTGAGAAATCTGTCTGAATATCAAGCAGAACCCTTAAATGGTTGACAGGTGTTAATAAAATTACATCAAAGCCATAATAAGGACGTGGTTTCCTGTTTGAGAGCCCTACAAAGTGGTGATGCTGCAGTTCTGCGCTCTCTGCTGAGTGTGTTATAACATGATACTGTGTTGGGAGGAGGAGAAGGAGGGGGGGGGATTTTTTTTCAGACCTACTTGTAGCAAATGGTAAATGAGTCTTTGTTCTTGTTCACGTCCCATCGCTATATTTGTCCCTCGGAATGTGGGACACCAGCGTTGCTTTAATGATGCCCCAGGCTTTGTCTCGGTGTAGCTGTGATAACTACTGTCCCTGTAGAAAGGCAGCAGACACCTTGGTTAGTAAGTTCCGTGCTGTGGGCTGCAGAGGAGTTTCTGGCAGTTAAAGTGCCTTAGAGTGGAGACTTCTGCTGTAAGAGAAATGGTTGGAATTTTTCAATGGTGAGTTGCTTGGAAAGGCAAAGCTGCTGGGTATGTGAATGGACATTGTTCAGCCTGAGGAGAGCAGGGGCTGTGTGAGAGCAGCGCTGGGCCCCGGCTGCTGCAGGACCATCCTTTCTCCCTGGCTATTTTCCTCATTAACTTTCTAGTGCAGCGAGAAGCTGACTTTCTGATTTCTGAGAACTAAGGATGCCCTTTCTCTTGGTCAATCCCCAGTTCTTCATGTGATACGATACAACCTCGGTGGAACTCGCTGTTCTGGGCTCTGGCTGCGCATTTCCCCCTCCCTGGCCAGCTCTCTCTGTATTTGGCACTGACCCCTCTGGTTGCCTTAATATATCAACTAGAAGAGCTTATCACTTGTGCCAGGGTTCCTACAGCGAAGTGACCTGGGTTTCTCTGCAGCATTCACTGAACTGTGCTGTGTCACTTTAATATATTAAACGTAGTTGAGTGTCACTAGACAGTTTAATTATTGAAGCAGCAGTGGCCAAGGTGTTGAGACTTCATGGCGTGGTGCAAGAAGCACTGTGCAGGGTTAACTTTGCCTTTCTAAAAAGTGAGAAGCACTTTTTCATCTTTTCAGCAATTCCATTTGAAAATAAAAGAGGTAATTGAAGAAGTCACGGTGGCTTGTCCCAATTGGGACAGGCTGGGTGCTGTCTCTGGGGAGCACACGTGGAGGCAGCACTCCTTGGGGTGCTTCCAGGATTGCTCCCAGAGGAGGTGAGTCACCGCTGATTCTTGCGGGGTCACCTAAGGAACCGGAGACGGTGACCGCAGCGGCAGCTCTTCCTGTGCTGGAGGAGGAGGAGGAGGAGAAGGGTCATTGCTCCAAGCACAGCTCCCTTCCCTCTGCCCCGCTTTCTTTTCTCCCTCCCTCTCGCATTTTTTACATGTTAGCTAGCTGTGTGGTGATGAGGTTCACATTCTTGCTGCAAAACGCTGTCTGTTTGCTCAGAAGTTTTCTAGAAGCCATCTTAAAGCAAATGGTCTCAGTCTGAATTTTTGCCTGGTACTATCAGGTTGGAAAGGACAAGTATGTTTGAAAACAGGAGTTTTAGATTTAGCTGAGGCCACTAAGATGTTGCCTGCAGGATGTGGCTGAAGAGGCTACGAGATACCTTGGGTTTGCGGCTTAAAACAGAACCTCCCTCTGACAGCTTGCAGTGCTGAGGAAAATATTGTTTTAATTAAGCAAAACACATCACACTCTTGCTCTTTCCTTTCTCCTTTGTCTCCCTTGGAATAGATTACATGACTTCATTGTTGGCTTCTCCTCTGGCTATCTAATGACTTTTGGTGGTGTAGGACTCTGGGGCCAGCTGCCACCGGTGCCTTCTGTCCCCGGTGCGCTGGCTGAGAGCCAGCTTTCCAATCCATCCCGGTGCTTTTCTGCCTTCCAAATCCTGGCCTTGGTTCATGGAAACAGCTGGAAATGCAGAGCCTTCAGGTGTTCATTCATGATTTCTAGAAAAGGTGAATTTTTGTTCCTCATCTGTTGGTTCCTTTGTGTTAAGGTTCAGGCTGGACTCAGGGTATTTATTGCACCTTTTCTTACGCGTGAATGATTGGCTTTGTGGTGGTGTTGGGAGGGTAATACTCTGCAAATTCCCCAGGGGAGAGCAGTTGTCTTGCCTCTGGCTATAATCATCTTGCCATTACTGGGTTTATTATTCTGACCTAATAAAATTCCCCACTTGGTAAAAGAAATGTGTTTGTTTTTTGGTTTTATTTTTTTCCTTCCTAAATGCGATTAGGAAAGTCTGTTGTTCTCGAGGAGCTGTGTGGATTAGTGTGGTGGCAGAATTCCTCTGAGGGTTCCTTTAGTGAGGACAAAGGCCAAGGAAGTGTTGCTGAGTTTCTGCTTTAATTGCACCCCAGGCATGTAATTTCTTGCACAAATTATTATTTTACTCTGGAATCTCTGCATGAACAAAGGAAGATGGAGCCCCTGCTGTGCACACACCACTGAAGCTAATTGTGTCGAGAAACATCAGCAGGTTTAACTGCTCCTTGTGAGTAGCAGTGCAGCATTAAATGACCACTAAGGACAAATCTGAAGTGCCACCTGGGTGCTTTGCCTTCTGTACCGTGGCCTGTAGCTCTGGGGGTGGCGGGGCCAGTCTCCTTGCTGCCACAGCAGGCAGCTGTAATGCCCTTTCCATGGGCAGTCACACTTTTCTGGACCCCATCCGTGAGTAACCTCAACTGGTGACCCCAGCAGCAAGCTCTGTCGTTTTTCACAGAATCGTAGAGTTTGGAAGGGACCTCAGGAGATCATCCAGTCCAACCCCCCTGCCAGAGCAGGTTCCCTACAGCAGGTTGCACAGGAAAGTGTCCAGGTGGGTTTGAACATCTCCAGAGATGGAGACTCCACACCCTCTCTGGGCAGCCTGTCCCAGGGCTCCGGCACCCTCACAGTGAAGAAGTTTTCCTTAAGTTTGTCTGGAACTTCTGGTGTTCCCAGTTTGTGCCCATTGCCCCTTGTCCTGTCACTGGGCACCACCGAGAAGAGCCTGGCCCCCTCCATTTGTCCCCCACATTTCAGATATCTATAGACATTGATCAGATCCCCAGTGTCTGGGTTAATGAGGTTGCTGGAGGAGCGCGGGAGCAAGGTGAGTGCAGAGCTGATGTGGATGTGTGAGGTGACCTCTTTTGATGGCAGTAAGCGTGAGGTCACCTTACTGCTGCTTGTGAAACAACAGCCTTAGGCTCATGAAAGCTGATTTTGAAAAACCATGCCCCAGTTCATAGAATCGATTGGTTGGAAAAGACCTTTGAGATCATCGAGTCCAACTGTATCTGTCCACTACTAAACCACATCTCTGAGCACCCCATCTACCCAGCTTTTAAACACCTCCAGGGATGGGGACTCAACCACCTCCCTGGGCAGCAGGAAACCTGCTTAGTTCCTCCTGTGACTTGAAAGCATCAGAAACTTTGAAATGTCATCTTATAGGATCTGATTACACAGAATCACAGAATATTAGGGATTGGAAGGGACCTCAAAAGATCATCTAGTCCAAGATTAAGTAGGAAGTAGTTTAACTTCTGTGCTGCTTGTTGTTGACTGGCAGCAGCTCAAGGTAACTGGGCATGACAAAAACTCCTCACTTTTCTGCCTCTGCCCAGGCTTCTGAGTCCATCCCAACCAGAACTGGGCTGTGCCATTCCCTGGAGAGGGACAGGGCTTCCCCCACACCCTCACCCCACTGTCACCACCTCTGGATTTTGTAATTTTTTTTGTTTTGTTATTTTTTTTATGTGTCAAGTTTTAAAGTTAAACACTTTGTTGTGTACTGTATGTAGACCTTGCGATTAACCAGCATTTTTTTCTTCTTGAGTCTTCAGAAATGTATCTGCAGAGGAATTATTTTTCAGTGTGATGCCTTCTATGTACTCGTCTCTCACTTTTTCCATTACTCAGGTTAGTTAAAGGAATTCAATTTTAGCAAGTTCCCAAGTGTGATGTTCAGTGCTCTTCCTCTCCAATTTATTTGCATATTAGCTACTTAAAGCTTGCATTCCTTCCAGGTTTTGGATTGTATTTTCATATCTAATATCTGTAAAACAAATTCCCTACAGTCTGTCACTCTTAAAAAAGCAGGAAATGGAGGTCCTCTGCTCGCCGTGGATCTTGCTGTGCTGCTGTGGGTCAGGAGCCTTGGCTGATGGAAGCTGTGGTTTGTGTTATTTATCCTGAGTGATAAAAACCCCAAACTGTTCTCTTATGGAAAAGTCAAAATACTTTGGAAAGCGAGGCGTGCAGTGCCCTCTGTGGATGCAAATGGCAGGCGAGAGTCTAGGACCACAAAAGAAGTTGTTGGTGGTTTAAAATGGAAAATGAGCCCTTACTGTCTCCAGGCTGCTGTTGTGCCCACCAGATGTGGGCTGCTGGGTTCCACCAAGGTGGGTTGACTTTTCTGGTGGTGCTGGTAGCCCCAGCCTTACAGCCAGGGCTGGGAGTGATTGCTGCTGTGGCAGCAGAGGGAAACACGGCATTTCATGGAGAAATTCAGGGAGTGTCATGTGTCCTGTGCTTGTGTGTTGACACGTACATGTAGTCCTGCTCTGGCTAATCCTACCCTGACTGGTAAAGGCTCCTTCAGCAGAACTCGGCCCGTTTGAGTGATCGACAGTAGTTTAACCACAGCCTCTGAGATCCTGCATAGATGAATGGCCATAAATGCTGTGCAAGCGTGTCGCTGTGTTGTGCTGAAAGCCAAATGGCAGAAGCACAATGCAGCACCAAAGAGCCATTGTCATGACTGATGACACTATAATAGACCAGGGAGAGCGGGTGCAGTTAGAGGTTAATTCAGCCATGGCTGGGAAAAGCCGGCTTCTCTCCGGAGGACCATCTGCTGCTCTAACAAAGAGCTGCAGCCGAAGAAGCTGGTAGATACACGCCTTGGACAATCCTGCGCTGCCGAATCTCCTCGGGGCCGTGGGTTCTGTGCTCTGTCCTGCTCTGTCCTGCTCCATCCTGCTCTCCTCTGTGCCTGCCCGAAGGAGCTGGATGCGCGCTCCTCTGCGGGGCTGCGTGGAGGGCGCGTTCCCGGCCGGCTGCGCGCGCTGCCTTGCTCCGGAGCATCGCTGTGTTGGGAGCGAGGATTGGCTGGGCACTGCTGCAGTGGGGATGCAGCCTGGGTGTTCAGCCTCGCTGCTCGCCTGATGTGCTGTTAGGATGAACCGGGACGCGCGGGTTAATTGGCAGCTCTGAGAAGATTGTCTCGGAGAGGTTCATTTTTAGCTTTCCTCTTAAGCGCAGCATCTTGGCTTCTCTGTCCAAGCAGTCTCCAAAGCTCACCGTCTCGGCTTCTCTGTGCCAGGGGGGGTCTTGTGCTTTTGTCTGTTGCCATCAGATTTGTGAGGCTCTGGTACAATGAGCTGCTTGTCAGGCCAGACACGACTGCAGTAGCAGCAATTTCAAAAGGCAGGAAGCGTCTGCAGGAGCGGTCTGTAAAGAATCTGAGCCCGTGGAGTCGCTGGGTTGAACCTCCCGCTGGCTGCGGTACCGATTCCCATCTTGGGGGTGCTTGGGAGTGCAGTCACATCATCCCTGGCAGCGGGCAGCTCCTGAGCACACAGGGTTTCCCTGCCTGGGACGCTTGCGGGAGCAGCGATGCTGCGGACCCTGTGGCATTTTCTATCTAGCTTCCTTCCCAGGGCCATATGCCAAGGTCCTGCGGATGAAAAAGAGGATGAGGCCAGAAACACCACTTCACTTCCAGGCCCCGGGGAGAAAGGGCCAAAGATGTTGGGGAAGCCACAGGACAGAGGGACTGATCCCACTGAAAGGAGACCAACTATCCTACTGGTGGTTGGACCCGCAGAGCATTTTCCAAAGGTAATGGGATATCCAGGGGCTGGAGGCACGTGGCAGCGGAGTGTGGGGTCTGCTGGGGGCAGATGGAGTGTGCGAGTAGCTGGGG
>NW_010317474.1:0-1282 GCF_000700745.2 Antrostomus carolinensis
CTGCTCCATGCACCGAGCGCGCCCGGGCTCAGCCATCGGCCTCCCCTCACCAACAGCATCAGCGATGGGAAAGGGAGGGCAGCAGGATGGTGTCCCCCTCCATAGGGTAGACGAGGTGCTGAGGGACATGGGTTAGTGATTGACTTGTCCATGTTGGGTTCATGGTTGGATTTGATGATCTTAAAGGTCTTTTCCAACCACTACTGTTATGTGATAGAGCGCTGGGGAGGTGTGAAGGCTGGGCAGGAACGGGGTGCTGGCAGCATCACACCCCATTCTCAACCCCACACTCATCCATGATTTTTACCAAAACACCCAGCGTGGGGCAGCTCCAGCTTCTCCTTCAAGCACCAAAACAGCAAACGGCCAATTATTTTTATAACAACGTTGCTCGAAAAGCGAATGGTTACATCAATGCTGCTCGTCGGAGGGGCTGGGAAAAGTCAGGTGGGTTTCTGCTGTGTCCAGAGAGGAAAGCTTTTACGCCGTGGGACGTCCTGCTCCCTTGTTGACATTAAAAAGTCCATCCTTTCTGAGTTCACGGCTTTTTATCACGCCTTTCCTTCCCGTTTCAAAAGCCAGCCAGTCTTCCTCAACTCCTAGAAAACTATTTCCTGCATTTCCTTTAAAATAAATCCTCATTTAAGCCGGGTGGTCTTCCTCCTTCCCAGTGGGAGTCGAGGTACTGTGGAAGATGCTCTTCTTAAAACTCCCGGTGCCCCGGGAGCTTGTGCCAGCACCGTGGTGCCGGTTGGTTGGTGAGATGATGCGGCAGAGATCAGCTGCCTACGCTGCACCTACCCCGAGTGCTTCACCGACGACGTCGCAGCGCTGGTAGGAGCTCTGTAGAGCAAACGAAGCTTTAAGCTGTGGATAAACATCCTTTTAGGATCTAACCGTGCCCTAAACCGGTCCTTTTCGAGCGTGTTACTGGTCTCCCAGTTCATACTTGTGTCAGCACCCTCTAATTTGCTAGGGGAAAAATTGGCAGGATGAGTTTAAAGAGCTGAAATTGGTGGTTTGGAACTAACCCCGCTAACCTTTGCTGGAAGGGAATTGAGAAGCCTTCGCTCAGAAGGATTTTTGCTGAATCAATGAACAGACGGGTTTGGCCGGAGGGAACTGAGCCAAACATCCGGGAGCGGTTCCTCCTCTCAGGCCCAGCTCCGGAGGAGGGACAACAGAAACTCCTCAAGTTGATCTCTTCTCTCCAAGGTATTTCTGTCAGTCACACTTAAATATACTCAGTTTGGCCCAGCCTAGCTTGAAAAAGAATATCGAG
>NW_010317474.1:1301-4508 GCF_000700745.2 Antrostomus carolinensis
GCCTTGTTGATTTTATTTTTAAAACAAAATAGTTTCTCTTCTCTGCTCGTCTGGAATCATCAGAGATGTGTGTGTTTTGCAGCAGGGCACGCGGTCATCGTGTTGGTTGTCATTTTCTGTTTTCCTGAATTTCCTAAAGCTCTAGAAGTGTCTTGGATTGGAGAGAATCATGGAGGGTCTGAGCACTGAGAATCACTGAATCACAGAATGGTGGGGGTTGGAAGGGACCCCAGGAGATCATCCAGTCCAACCCCCCTGCTAAAGCAGGTTCCCTACAACAGGTTACACAGGAAAGCGTTCAGGTGGGTTTTGAAGATCTCCAGAGAAGGAGACTCCACAACCCCTCTGGGCAGCCTGTCCCAGTGCTCTGACACCCCCACAGCAAAGAAGTTTTTGAACTTCTGGTGTCCCAGTTTGTGCCCATTGCCCCTTGTCCTGTCACTGGGCACCACCCAGAAGAGCCCAGCCCCATCCATTTGGCCCCCACATTTCAGATCTTGATAGACATTGATCAGATCCCCTCTCAGGCTGCTCTTCTCCAGGCTGAACAGTCCCAGCTCTTTCAGCCTCTCCTCACATGGGAGATGCTCCAGACCCTCATCATCTCTGTGGCCCTAGAGAAATGTGGGTTGTGCCCCCTAAATGTGGATGGACACCTGCACCTGAGTGTCACTTTGTAGTCTGAGTATGGCTTTGTCATGGATGCTCAAAACTGGGCTGGACTAACCCCTACTCACTCATTTTTGGTCACATTTCATAGCGTAGACCTCACCACCGTAAAATTGCACTTGGAGCTGTCGAGTGGTTGAGTTAACAGCTGATGAGGTGAGTGAAAATGAGCTCTGATCTTGAACAGCATTTCTAGGTGAGACTCAAGCTTGTCCTTCATAGAATCATAGAATGGTTTGCGTTGGAAGGGACCTTAAAGCTCATCCAGTTCCAACCCCCCTGCCAGCAGCAGGGACACCTTCCACTAGACCAGGTTGCTCCTTCAGCAGCACCAGGTGGCTACGTCGGGCTAAAAGCCATGAAGGTGACTGGTCACTTATGTTGGAAGTTTGGCTGATAGTGTGGAAATCAAAAGGAGTTGATCCATTACCAATGGTCGCCTACTACGTGCAGAGAGAGAGAGCAGTGGGTTATCTGGATGTTAGTGAGGCTTATCAGAGAACCACAGCATGGCTGAGGTTGACAAGGACCTCTGGAGACCCAACCCCTGCTCAAAGCATGGGCAGCAGCAGCAGGTTGCTCAGGACCGTGTCCAGTTGGGCAAGTCTCCAAGGTTCGAGACTCTGCAGCCTCCCTGGGCAACCTGTACTGGTGTTTGACCATCCTGACAGTCAAAAAAGTCTTCTCCTATGTCCAGTAGAACTTGTATTTCAGTTTGTGCCCATTTCCTCTTGTCCTGTCACTGGGCACCACTGAGAAGGGCGTGACTCTGTCTTCTCCACTGTCTTCCACCAGGTATTTAAACCCATGGGTAAGATCCCCCCTGAGCCTTCTTTTCTCCATGTTGAACAGTCCCAGCTCTCTCAGCCTCCACTTGTATGTCACATAGTCGAGTCACTTAATGATCTTCATGGCCCTTCACTGGTCAAGATAAACAACAACCACTTCTCTCCATTCATCCACTGGGCCAACCATCTCATTCCAGAAGACTACTGCCTTGGTTAAGCATGCTTTCCTTTTCGTAAATCCTTTCCTACCTCCCAACACCTCCTTGTCCTTGTCTAGAAGTGGTTTCTAGGAAGAGTTGCTCCATCACTTTCCCAGGGATCAAGGTGGTGCTGGCTCCATCATTCCCCCTCCTTGCCCTTTTGGAAGGAAGGAGTGACATTTGCTTTCTTTCTGGCCTCAAGAATCATAGAATCCCAGAATGGCTTGGGTTGGAAGGGACCTTAAAGCTCATCCAGTTCCAACCCCCCTGCCAGCAGCAGGGACACCTTCCACTAGACCAGGTTGCTCCTTCAGCAGCACCAGGTGGCTACGTCGGGCTAAAAGCCATGAAGGTGACTGGTCCCCGCCCTGGCCACAAACACTTCCAGGGAGGACCAGCCACAGCTTCTCTGGAGAACCTGTTCCAGTGTCTGACCACCCTCACAGTGAAGAACTTCTTCCTAATATCTCATCTAAACCTCCCCTCTTTCAGCTTAAACCCATTTCCCCTTGTTTTGTCATTAATTGCCCTTAAGAACCTCTCCTGATCACCGTGACCTTTCAAAGATAATCAAGGGTGGCCTCACAATGATGTTGGCCAGCTCCCTCAGCACTGGTCGGTGCAACCCATTAGGTCCCATGGACCTGTGTATGTCTAGTTTGTTTAAATGTTCCCTAACCTGGTCCTCCCTCCAACAAGGGTGGGTCTTCTTTGCTCCAGACCTTCCCCTGGTCTCCAGGGCCTGGGATTGCTGATCACATAATGGTTTGGGTTAGAAGGGACCTTCAAAGATCATCTGGTCCAACCTCCCTGCAATGAGCAGGGACATCAAGGAGCGGCTGAGGGAAGTGGGGTTATTTAGTTTTTAGGAGGCTGAGGGGAGACCTTCTCACTCTCTCCAACTACCTGAAAGGAGGGTGTAGAGAGGTGTTTTTGTGACCTGCACTGGACCTGCTCTAGGCGTGAAGACTGAGGAAACATTGAACATCTCAGCCTTTTCCATGTCCTTTGGCATCAGGTCCCCTGCCCCACCCAGCAGCAGACCCACATTTTCCTTTTACTGCTGATGTACTTGTAGAAACCATTCTTGTTTCCCATGGTGTCCATTTGCTTTCCTCCCTTTTGACTCTTTATCTCCTGTAACTTCCACACTGCCACACTGGTGGAGACTTCTGAGGGGACCTTGTCAACGTGTATAGATCCCTGAGACAAGGCAGTAAAGGCAGTAGAGCCAGGCTCTTCTCAGTGGTGACAGGACAGGAGGCAACGGGCACAAATTGGAACACAACAAGTTTCACTTACCATAAAAAAAACCTTTTACTGTGAGGGTGACCAAGCACTGGAACAGGTTGCCCAAGAATGTTATGTAGTCTCCATCCTCAGAGGTAGTCAAAACCCACCTGGCCAGCCTGCGCCTGGTGACCCTGCTTGAGCAGAGGGGTTTGGTCTCCAGAGTTCTTTGCCAACCTCAACTATTCTGTGATTCTGTTATCAAACAGTGAAGAAGCTGATGTATTTCTATGAGGTTCAACCAGGCCAAGTGCTGGGTC
>NW_010317475.1:0-8358 GCF_000700745.2 Antrostomus carolinensis
GCAGGTGAGGAGCAGCCCCGGCTGCTGGTTTCTGCACCCCGGTCCCAGAAGGGTGTCCGGCTGCCTGGGGCATTGTGCAAAGAGTATTTTGGGGCGGGTGCATTTTTGTCGTCTTTAAGCCTTCTCACAATTCAGTGGGTTTCCTGGCTCCGTGCAGCCTGTGCAATTTGTGCTTTCCAGCCCTGTGGAACCAATACTAGGTCTCCTATACTCAAACTGAGACTTGGAGTAGGTACAGTTACATACCTTTGAATATATGAGTAATACAGGGATTGGATTTTCAATTAATTGTAATAATGGGAAGAGGGAAGAATAATCCTAGGCTACTTTAGTAGGCACTTTCTGGTTTAAGCTGAAAGGTTTTCCAGGAGAGCAATTTTCACTATCTTCAAATAACTGTTTTGAAACAGAACAGGAATTGTTCTTACCTTCTTGATTTTTTAATGCATTTTTGTTCTTGAAAGCCAGTACCAAAGGCTGTTGTATACTGCAGGAGACACCATGCAGCACCAATTAATAATGGCCTCCTCCAGCCCTTCACTTAATTCCATACTCACAGTAATATGATAAAGGGATCTTTTTCATCATAGCGCAGATGTAGGAACATATTGGAACACTCCATCACGCAAACCTGCAATTTGCGCTGTTAAACTGCTAAGGGGAAGGTGTCACTTAATATAGTGACAGTTCCTAGACCAAGGCACTCCCATCTCTCAAAATGCTAGTCAAAGGAGTTTTCTTTTTTTCTAGGTAGAGCAATGCTTGAAGCGCCTGTGGAAAATGAACTTGGTGGGCTACATTGAAACTCTGGCAGGACTGATTCCCAAGTAAGTGTCATGATCCCATATGTTATATGGGATATATCCATTAACTTAGTCTGCAGAGCTAAAGAGAGGGGAATACTAGATCATAACCATCTCCTCATCCTTGTATCAACACAGGACAAATACATCCCAAGCCCACACAGAATGCTTAGTTCCCAGCCAGCCTATGCTGGAAACGGTGGCTCTGAAGGTATTGGGTGGTTGCAAGCTCATACTACGTCTACTGGACTGTTGCTGTAAAGCTTTTCTGTATCCTTTTTTCACCGTGAAAACATTCTTACAGTTCATCAACCACACCTCATGAGACCAAAACCGGGTCTGCTGTAGGCTCTGTGTTGCTGATGGACTCAACTGTGCAATTCATACATGCAACTTAAAGTTCCTTTGATAGCCAGACATCTTATTTTTAAGTTATTATGTAGGAACCTCAGGCTGTTGGCTGGCTGCTGTTCCAGCCTTGAGCAACCCAAAGTTTGGATACTCATCTCCCAAATTATCCAGGATATTGCCTTGTGAATTGCCTCTAGTTGGTGTGTTCAGCAAGTCTCATTACATGCTGTTTATTTTTTATCCTTAACTGGTGTAATCTTCAGCTTGTCCGTTAAGCATCTCTGCTCAGAGGAATTCATACTTTTGAACACTGTGGCTTCGGGGTTGCTGAGCCGACTATGGTTTGTATATTCAAAACTCTGTCTTGTCTGTCTGTCTGACATGCCTGTCAGGGAGAAGGGCTTCTAATTAGGCCTTGCTGCTGAGTGAGCTTTATTCACTTGGGAGGAGGAGGCAGGGGGTGGTCCCACCATCCTTTTGGAATTGATTCTAGCACCTGAAGAGTTGTGCAAGTTGAGAGAGACTTATTACATGCTGTTTTGGAAGGCTTTGTTCTTGGTTCACAGCAAACTTTATGTAGCACTAATAAAATCACAGTGTTACTACCAGCCTGCCACAAACACTGACATCTGGTACTCTTTTCCCCAAGCAGTAAGTCCTGCCTCACGCTGGAAGGGAAAGGCTGGGATAAAGTTGTTCTAGAGCAGTGCAGAATTTTCCAGGGAAATCACTCTTCCAGTTTCCTCAGTACAGCGGAGCAATGCTGAGTAACTGCTGTCTGTAGCTGAAGGAGGGACAGCATTGTGTAGAACTCGGCAAAATGTTCTTTGGCGCAAGGGATCTGTCTCCCCAGTAAATGTAGAGCAGGCAGTTGTGCAGCAGCAATGTTAGCACCATTGTCCTGAGTTGGTACAGTTGCTTTTGAGGGAAGACCTCTTGTCAAATGATTTGGATGCGACCTGTGAACATGCTGAGTCCCAGGTGTGGCACTCCACAAAGCTCTAGGGAAGCAGAGGGGCTCCTGATCAGGGATTTACTAGTCAAGTCACTCCTACGCTCTGATCTTGAACAGTTCCTTAAAGGTCAGACTAATGTTAAGGAAAGCATGGTGATGGAGATAAGCTTGTACTGAGGGGGAATAGGGAATGGGCAGCTTGGAATCTCATCCATCAGCTCTTCCACTTGAGCTGAAGGTAGTTGTTCAGTGGGAACAAGGTTTTGCTGTGGGTGACTCGATACCTTTCTGTCTTCTCTCTGCAGGGTTCAGTACAGGCATGTATTGCAGAGCCTCATTTCCCTCTATGGCGTGTTGTCGACATCACTTCATCTGGTATCTGAGACCCAACAGATGCCTTATATCAAGGGGTTTACCTTCCCTTCTGATATCAATAACTTCCTTGGAGTTAATGTTTCTTCTGAGATGAAGAAGCAAAAGGCTAGAATGCTTACCACAAAAAAACCTACCAGCTGGCTGAAAAAGCTCTTCCCAACAATACCAGAGGCTGTGTCAAAGGTGGGGAAAAAGAGTTTTGAGACCTGTGTGAGTGCTGTGAAAAACCACAGCATCCCATGCCCTGTGGACGTCGGAGAGCCGGTTCTGGTGACCAGAGCCAGCAGAGGTAAAACCTTGTGCCACAATTCTACGGGTTTCTGACATCTCAGAGACTGACTGCAGCTTCTGTCCAACAGAACCAAGCACTTCTACTACCCACAGAGTGTAGTTCTAGTACAAACTCCCCTCTCCTGGCCTTGGAAGAGGAGGTGAACACTGCCTGTACCCTTGCCTTTTTGAAGCTGTGGTTAATGTCAGTATTGTGAGGCATTTTGGTTTTTTAAACATAATATACAAGCTGAAGAGAAGCAGGTAACGAATGCACGATACAAGTCCTGTAAAGAGTCGTTTGTATTTCCCTGCCTCTGTATAGATGGGGCCCGAGGACAGGGAGGGAAGCCAAGAGCCCTGTCTGCAGTCTGGCCGAGTGTAGATAAGCTTGTAAGTACAGGATGCAGGTATCCTGTGCCCAAGTCTTCCCCTACAGGCAGTGCTATGGCCAGTGACTCAGGCATCCAGGTGTTTGCATGAAGCTTTTACCTGTTAAGTTCTCCTTTGCAGCCGTCTGTGAGTGTCTGCAGCCTCCTCATCCCTTGCCAGCTGCCATGTGGGTCAATGTAGCCCCTGTGAGTTTGCCTGGAAATGCTGATTATGGGTGTGAACCTGCTGAGATGGCAGGAGATCTGAGAGCTTGGCAGGGCAAAGTATTGTGGTGTCTCTGTGCAAAGACTTTAAATTGCCTTTACTTCATAATAGAAACTCTCCTCTCTCTTTGTAGGGAAGCACCTGGGGTTTGATGTGAAGAGCTTACTTAGAACATCCAGACCTCTAGCACAACAGGTTTGTGTGGCACCATTTTATACGTTGGGTTTTTTTTAAAGACTTATCACTCAAAACATGATATCCCTGATTGAAAATGTCCCCTCTCCCTGCCTTATTTTTGCTTGTCTAACAACCCAAGTTCGTGTGGAAGCTTTACACTGAAAATCTCTATTAATTTCTGCTTATGAATTTGAGCATTTGTTGGTATGTCAAGTGAAATGACCAGAGAGCAAGTCATTCGTACACAGGAATACAAATTCTCATCATCTGCTGCCTCTTTGTGTATTGCACAAAACAAGACTGTGCTTCCACTTTCTTGTTAGGAAATAAGGAACGTTCTCACAAAACCCTCAATGCTCTGCTCCTCTGCAGCAGAGAGGATCGGGCATGTCATGTTTTTTAAAGACTGTTTCTGTTATTCTTTGTTCCAGGGTATAAGCATTGCATCAACACCTGTTAAAGCAAAATCAGCATCCCTCATACAGATGATCCAAACAGCTACATCATTTGGGGAACTGTCAGAGGCACTCAGAAAAGCTATTCTGTGGTGCAAAAGCAACAAATTCAAATCAGAAGCTTATTTTCTGCGTAACAAATTGTTGAAAAGCAATCGACTGCACCATGTGGAGGCTCAAGGCTGCAGGTAATTTTGCAGGGGTGTGGGGGTTTCTGGATCTGACACTCTGCATTTTAATTACGTATTTTGCTAGTGTGGAGAAATGCGGTGGTCTAACCCATTCTTTTTAAATTCAAAAGGGATCACTAGTTCAGGTCACTGGATGCTCTGACATGAACATTCTCTTTAGCTTCAGTCATTTGTGACAGGATTTAAAAGGCTAACAAATGCACAAAGACTTAAGGAGGATGAAAACACAGCTTAAGTCGTGTGCATGTTTAATGGTAGTGATTATATGATGCAAGGGGTGTTGTCTTTCTTCAGAATGCCCTGGCTACTGTTGTACCAAGTGCTGTAGTACCTCCTTGGTATGACAAGGAAAATGGTAGAGAAGGCTAATAACCAAATCTCTCCAAACCCTAAATGAAATAACACTTTAGCAGTTGATAAAGTTACATTTTGTGCACCTTCCTCCCCTGAAGCTTGAAGAAAAAATTGTGCTGTGTCAAAACATCTGTCCGTAAATACCTGCTGTGCGGGTCACAAAATGCACGCTGGCCAAAGCAGTACCTCGGGGCACGGTTCTGGCGGAGGAGGATCAAGTCATCCACGCGCTTGAAAAGAACTCTGAAGACTGTTCGGCAAAAACCTTGTGAGCTTCCTGGAGCCTGTGAGCAGAGTGCCTCGCTCATTGTCCCAGCTCACCAGGACGGGCCGCTGAGTCAGGAAGGACGTGCCAATGCTGGTACAGCCTGTGTCAAACTAAGCACAGCAGGCACCCCGAAGCAGCTGCTGCTGGAAGGAAGCCCCGGCCAGAGAGAAGCTACTGAGAACATGGATATTGATTCTATTTTTGCCGCAATGGGTGTCTGACCTGGACTTGCAAAGAGGAAAGAGGTCAAGTAATGCCAATTATTTTTCCTTAAGTAAAACCTTCAAAAACATAATTGTTTCATGTTAACTCACACCCTGAGTTCTGCTACGAAAATAGCAACTATTTTATTGTATTTTTTGTAAAACAGCTTTTTTTAAAAAAAAAAAAAAATTATGGAAGGGTGTTCCAAACATCTAAATAGTCTTAATCCTTTCACTTATCCTTGTCCAGGGACAGTGACTTTGAGTTGCCCTTCCCCTGTGTCCCTTCTCTATTGCTGGACCACATGTTAAGTGCTGCTGTCACATCTACAGTGCAAATAGTTACCATCCATGGTGGAAGGCTGCAGCTGGACTTGCTGATGCTTTTCCAAGGAAGTAGTCTTACTCCATTCCATCTGTGCTGCCTCTATCGGGGACAGCCTTGACTTGCAGTGTTACCACTGTTCAGTATTTGTTATTCTTGTCCTGAAACAGGGATTTAACTGACCCTACTTCCTCTGACCTGCTCCAGAAAGAGGGGAAGGTACAGCTGTGGCCTGCAGCAGTAAACTCCTGACTGCTGAACATGTTACTCGCTGTCCTGAAATCTTTTTAACATAAGGGCAATTTCTGCCTGCTCGGCAGTGTAAGGTGCAGCTACTCCAGTGTGTATTAATGAAATAATGTTAGAACAAGCCATGTGGTTTGTGCTTTCTGACAGGCTCTTGCTTGTAACTGAGTCCCAAGATCAGGACCACCAGGAAATACTAAAAAAAAAAATGTCTCAGAAGGAAGAACAGGAATCTGCTTTATTGCAGAGCACCTGTCTAATGGGTAAAGAAAGGCTGTAAGTGCAAGTAAATCTGGAATAGGCTAACTTCAATTTCCTAGGCTTAATATTGGTAGAAAAAAAGAGCTGTGCCCACTGGGATAGAAGGAAAAATAACCTTCCTAGCAAATTAAGCGCTAAAAAAAAATCTGTATTATGCACCTTGTGTGAATTAATCAGTGTAAGTTTAGTTATGAGGAGTGAGCACAAACTGAAAATGTTTTATTCAAAAAGCATATACAGAGCACAGAGCAGAACTTCTATAGTAGTTTAGCCTTGAAGACTTCGTCCAGTTAAACAAGATCCATTTTCTAGGTTTCCTGTCATGGGAGTACCTCGTGATAACCAAAATAGTTGTAGGGAATCACCCATCATTAGCGCTCTGGATATCTGATTCAACATCATGTTACTTCAGACAGACTTCCTGCCATGACAGGAATCTTTAGAGCTCTCTTCTCATGTCATAAAATGGTATGAATATACCTATAGCACGTACAATCAGGTAACATTCAGCTGCTTGAATACTTCCCAGAACAGGCTGGGAGTGAGGGCAGACATCCCAGCAGTGACCTCCATCCGGAATAACCCTCCAGACAACACACATGACGTTCTTTCCTTTGGGGGGGCAGGTGCCCAACTACTGTCCCACTGCAGCCTGCGCACAGAATCAGGATCCGTAGTTTGCTTCGTCAAAGGCCTTTCTGGCACGTTTCAGTTCTTCATTCATAGTTAGGAGGTCCTTAACTCTGGCAAACTTCCGGGGGTCCTTGCGGATGAGAAAGACAATGTCCTCAACCTGCACGCGACCCTGCCGCCCAATCGACATGGCCTTGTGTGTCTGTTAGAGGAAAAGAGGAAAGTCAGCAGGGTTCCTTTGCCCCTTAACTTTTTTTTTTTAAGCTCCCAATTCCACCTTTATTTTCCTGTCATTTTGTAATCAAAAAGTAAGCGATTGCAGGATCTGGGCACCATCATCCACGTCACAAGAGAACTTCCCAGTAAACCATGGACTTACTGTCACGCTGCTGTCCCCAGCTGCCAGTCGCTTATACCCAGCACCTACCACTATATACACCCAACAGTAATGACATCAAACGAAAGCCAAATTACATGTATGACCCCTGGCCTATGGAGTGCTTCAAAGTGGACAGCATCAGGCAGAACTTGGAAGGAGTGTGAATTACCCGTATCACAGGACAGTTTAGGGTAGTTTGATGAGGGAAGGCAAGGCCAACCTTTCAAAAGAAAGGGGATTCACAAACAGTAGGAATAACTTCAAAAAAAACCAACAAAAAACCAACAAACCACCCAAAAAAAACCCCCACCAAAACCAAAAACTTTCAAACAGGATCCAAATGTCTGGAAGAGTGATGGCTTCAGATCTCAGAAGCTTGCATTTCTTTTGTAGGGCAGAGTTACATTCCCATCCATGTAAAGACAAAATGTTGGGAGAGCACAAGAAGTTGCTGAACTTTCAAAGCTGAGCCTTGTCTTTTATCAGCTGTACAGATAGTGATGCCGCAGTGAACCTCAAAGTCAGCTGTGTATTTCCTCCCCACCAATACCAATCTCACTGCTACCCAAGGACTTCAGACACTGTTCTAAATGCATGAATTTAGCTTTTTCCTGCTAGCATCAGGGTTTTTGGCCTGGGATAATGCAGTATTTGAGTCAGAGGTATTAACCTTCAGAAGACTAAAGTCTTGGTGAAGATGTTTTGACCACGCTATCTAGAACCAACTTACCATTTCTGTGATAAACTCTATCACCAGGTCCTCAAGAATGTCCACTGATTCTGTGTAAGGGTTCTGGTCATCTCCGAATCCATACATCATGCATCTTACTGCAGAAGGAAACACTCAGTGTGAGGCTTCTTCCATCCATTCAGCACTGTCAGCAACACATCTAGTCAGAGCTCACCAGCCCACACGCTCCTGCGCTAGGATGGCACTTTGTTGGGCAGGACATTCTTGAACAAACATACAGGACATAAGCAGGCAGACAGAGGCCAAGAAGAGCCTAGTGCTGTACCTAGAGAAAAGCACGTCTGATGACACTCTTTAAACATGCATTTAGCCTGCCAAGGGCTGAACCCTGAATGGCAGTGTCAATTTCATACAATTGTTCAGGTTGGAGAAGACCTTTAAGGTCACTGAGTCCACCTGACTGACAGCATGACTGGCTTTTCATAGAATCCTTTAGGTTGGAGAAGACCTTTGAAGTTATTGAGTTAACTGTAAACCTAACGCTTTCCAAGTCCACCTCTAAGCCTTTTGGCACAGTTGGGTTCAGATGATGCATTATGAGTATTTTGGGGGGTCTACCCGACAGTTTTCTGCACTGCCAGCCAGGGCACAGAATGAAGGCCACTGTTTTACTGTGGAAAAGTTGGGGTTTGGGACTCCGCAGCTGCCTCCTCAGCTGTGTCTGGGGAAGGGCCTCGTCCTTAAAAGCTGCGTGACCATCGGTGCCGGGCGGGGGTTTCTGTCGCGGCTCGACTCACGTTCTTTGGAGAACAGCCTCTTCCTCC
>NW_010317476.1:0-48668 GCF_000700745.2 Antrostomus carolinensis
TTGCAGTTGGCCTTGTTGAACTTCATGAGGTGGCTCCTGAACTTTATGAGGTGGCTCATGAGGTTGACTTCATAGGGTTGGCTCTATCCCTGGAAACACTTGGTTTTACACAAAATACAGTATCTATATTTGTATTTTTACAGTAATAGCCTTGTCTTGTCTGTATCATGAACGTGGAGCGTGCAACAGGTACTCACACTCCTAACGGGTAGGTTGTGCCCTAGGTCTTGATTGGACCTTTAGTGGTTGTGGTTGGTATTTCACAATGAAATAGTTTATAGGTCCCTTAAGAGACTGTAGATGTAAAAGTTTTGAAAAGGAAACTGGTTTCAGATCAAATCTTGAAAAGGAGATTGGTTTAAAATCTTTCAAAGTTCATTAGCTACTGCAGAAATCAGAAATACCACATGGGCTCTCAGTGCATCTCTCTTCAGTCCTGGACAGTTGAGTTTGTTGTCTCTTCTGGTAAGTTTCTTGCCTTCTCCCCTGGTTTCTCACTGGCTCTAGTTTTGATAGTCAGTTGTGGCTCTTAAGACTCTTTAGTGAAGAGGGAAGGAAGGAGGAGGTGAAAAGCCAGGTTTTACTCTACCTGCTACATGAGCATTTTGGGTCCTGAAAGGTTTCTGTTCTATAAAGCATCATCTTATGCCTCACAAACCGGATCTGGCCTTCCAAAGGGCTCCATGGGCAGCAGACATGGGCTACGAGCTGGAGGAGCAGTGGCCGCCCACACTCAGCCACTGACTTTTCTGAGGATCTCACTCACCTGTGACAAAGAACCTGTATTTTCAAGACACAGTGGACTGGGGGGACTGTGGTGTAGTCTTTGAATATGTCTCTTTTAACAGGAATACTAAACCTTATGTCTTTTGACTCATTTGGGTTGAGAGATTGTGTTTGCAATGCTCTATTTTTACTCCATACTTCCAGAGGCGAGGTTGTCCTCCACACTTCAGTTGTCTCTCCTTCTTTTGCAGATGAAGAAGAAGCTCTGAACTCTATTATGAAGGATTTGGCAGCGTTGGGCAAATGCGGGGGGCTGCTGGACAACAACAGAAATAAAAACAGTGTCCACTCCAGCAAACAGGTGAGGCATTGCTTGAGTCCATCCTAAGCTCCAGTAGACAAAGAGGTGGGCATGGTGCTCACCGTGCTGGAAGAACAGAGTTTAAATGTTAGAGCTGAAGTTAAAAAGTGCTGCAGGAGCTCAGCACATGAGAAATAAAATAATTGTACAGAGGCATAAGCTTTAGGACCTCTTTTGGAAGAGCTGAGAAGAAGCTGCATGCATCCCTGTATCACAGAGCACCAGTGGAAGAGCAGAATCATAGAATCATAGAATGGTCTGGGTTGGAAGGGACCTTAAAGCTCATCCAGTTCCAACCCCCCTGCCAGCAGCAGGGACACCTTCCACTAGACCAGGTTGCTCAAAGCCTCATCCAACCTGGCCTTCAACACTTCCAGAGAGGGGACATCCACAGCTTCTCTGGGCAACTTGTTCCAGTGTCTGACCACCCTCACAGCAAAGAATTTCTTCCTAGTATCTAATCTAAACCTCTCCTCTTTCAGCTTAAACCCATTTCCCCTTGTTTTGTCACTAACAGAAGAGAAGAGCGATACCCCAAATCATTCATAAATATAGCAGTAGAGCCTGAAACTGGCTTTAAATATCAAATCCTACTCTAAGGCACTTTTTTCTCTTCCTTCTAGCACTGAAAGGACTAGAACTTGTTACAGGCTGTGCAGCTTTAAGATTTGGATTAGTCGAATGTTTTCTGTTGACAGTGCTGATGAAATGCAGTATTTATCATGTGCACATTTTACTTCAGATATTTGAAAGACAGACTGCCAACTTTGAGCTGTAGACACCCAGGCTCTTTTGGGAGGAATAATGTCATTCTTATATAAAGTGTTTAAATATTAATTACTGGTGTTTATCTTTATGCTCCTAAAACCAAACATTTTGGCTCTGTTGCACATTCAGAGTTGATTTGGTGAGCAAAAACATTGTCCCTTGAGCAATGTCAGAAATTATTTGCTGACATTGATAGAATGGCTCAAGTGGATTTAACAGCCTGTTTGCATATGGAATGAATATTATGTGAACACAAAAGTTGTGAAGAAATAATTCAGTTGTCAAAATAGCAAGGAAAAAAAAAATAAAGAAGAAGGGGGAAAAATAATTAATAGGATTGGGAAGCTGCTGGAGAAGCATGCGAGCAAATCCACTCAGAATTCCACTTCTAGTGCTGTGGCTTAGGAGAAGCTTGCGATCAACTCTGCAATCGCTGGATGCCTAGCTAGGAAGAAAACAAATTGTCATTTACTGTCGTCATGCATATTTTAATGGCACTTGTGCTGCTAACAAAGAACTCTGGATGCAGAGGGGAAGAATCCTTTCCCGAATCCCTCTAGACTTCCTAGACACATGCAGACGAAAACACGTGCGCACGTAGCATGTCTTGTTTGAAAGTGTGTCCTGGTGGTAGCAGCTGTCCAAGTTGAATCACTGGATCTGTGTTCAGCTCATGCTGAAATAAGTCCAAGATGTTTACAAAACTGACCGGAGAAATTCAGAGCTGGCTCTCTGCAGCTGCAGGCGAAGCAGACAATCCAGCACAGCTTTGGATGGCTCCGAGGGTAGCGAGTTGATGGGTGGGGACCATACCAAGCCATCTCGGGATGCTTTCAGGATAGCAAAGTTTTTTAGACTCCTCTTAAATAACATATTTGTTTTCTCACAATGGGAGAAAATCCCTGCTGTCAGTTTTGAAAACTATTGCTGTAAATGCTGCAGATACACATGTAAGCAGATATTTAGTCACAAATAAGGAAAATAATAGTTTTCATTGTCTGAATTCTTATCTAGAAAAGTTTCATGAGATTGAAATCTTGCAATGAGTTTGTATCCTCAGCCCATCCACTCTGTATCTTCATTTATAAATCACCAATTATGTTGTGCTGTACTATTAGCTTTAGAATTGCTGGCTCCCACTTGCATTTAATTTTATTTTATTAGGAATCAAACTGTCCTTCCCAATTAGAACACTGATACTTGGCAAAACATTGCCTCTTATACATTTTTTTCTTTCTATCTGTAAGCGGACCAGCCGTAGCTGTGTGCTTATAGTTACTCTGAGCTCCTTGATGGAGGAGGCAAAAATAGTCAGCATCCCACTCTCCTTGTGAATCCGGGACTGAGGATTCAGACCAACAGGCCCCACGAGATGAAGGGCGTTGGAGTATGTTGAATTGTTGCTTCACTAAATTGGACTAGCTGGAACAAGTCTGGCTCGTGGGACGACGGGAGTCTAGCCTGTGAGGTGGGGAGTGGCCAAAGTAGGTGGACTTAGTGGGGACTTGGTTCATGTTTGCAGCTCAGAAACTTTTAATCAACTTGTTTGGGTCACTTTTTGGTTTTTTTCCCTTGTTTTTTAGCACAGAAATTGATGTGGAGGAGGAGATAGCTTTGGAAATGCTTTTGTCATGCCTGTGATTTGTTGTTCCTTTGGTACTTGGTGTTCCCATTTATTTTTTATTTTTTCCTGTGATCAGGTTGGCTGTTTGGGCTGAAGGATGCACTCACTGCACAGTCTCCCTTGTTGGAGAGGGAGAGTGAGACATGGGGCATTTACATGCTAAATTTCCCTCTTGAGAATCTCATTGTAGGTGTCTCTTATAGGGCCCTGCAGCAACATGCTGACATTGAAATACTTGAGTCTGGACGTTCAGTTGTTAGATTAAAAATATTTTTTATTTTTTTTTTCTGTGGAACAATGCTTTTCTGAGGGATGGGAATCCTTTAGTTAGTGTTCCAAATTTCCACTGAAAAACACTTTAAACAAGAATGTGTTGATTAACTAGCCTGTCCCTTTGTGGCTTGCAGCAGTTTTTTGGTCCACAATGAAACACAACCGAAGTGCTATCTCATCCCTGTCCCCTGGAGGGGTTCCTTAGTGCTCTCTTGACAGAAGTTGAAATTTGGAGCCTGCCAGATTGTATTCCTGGTAGGCCTGGGCCACACAAGAGTGGAGTTGGTGGTGATGTGTGCTACACAATATTTCTTTCCAGAAGTATCGACAGTTTTGCTTCAGGTCCTTTTGTGAAACAGACTTATCCTTTGGCAAGTTGTGTAAAAATCTTTATTTTTTTTTTTTTTTTACTTTGCTTTACTTGCAAATGAGCTTAGGACTAAAGCTGAGTTTCTGGATATCTAATGCCTCCTGGTAGAACAAGCTGGAAATGAGAACAGCAATACTTGATTAGTTTCTTCCCTTAGATTGCCCAGGCAACTGGCAGCAGATGTGATGGCTGAGCTTGACTCTCCCTTCTTGGTCAGGTGTGTCAGCCACCACGTCACGTTGCTTTTCTGCCTGTAAGAAAACAGGGTGGAGAGATAGAGATGGAAGCTCTTTTCTTTCCATGTGGAAGTCACAATCTTTAAAATGGAGCCATTCTTTGGGAACAGAGGGATAATCCTGACATTATTCCTGGTGCATTCCTCTATTACTCCTTTTATCACTCCATTATTCCTCCTGCATCCTCTGGCGTGGCTGGAAGGAGTCCTTTCAGCCAGTCTCCTGGACTCAACAGACAAAGGAGTTTGTTTATAGCAGTGGCTCTGAAGAGGGGAAGGAAGAAACAGTAAAATAAAGATCTGCATTATGATCACTAAGGAAAAAGATGAGAAAGAAGGGAAACCACAAAGAATGAGAAATCCCAAACAAAAGTATGGAGGAGAAAGGAGCAATTATATTAACATTTATTTTGGATCTGTTTATTTATGTGCACATCCATTTATATAAATAGTCCTTGGCAACTTACAGTATGAAGTTGGTTGTCAGTGCTACGCTTCAGTCTAAGGACAAGGCATTGGTGTGGGCCTCTATCACAGCTGATGACAGCTAGCAATTCCTTTACCATGTTAATTTTGATTGCAAGTTCTCCCACGGCAATCAAGTCCAGTACTTGTGAGGAACGTTTTCCCAGGCACAGCAAATGTCAGACCGACCTAAAAGTTGTTCTTTTAGTAAATTACCTCCGGATGCTCTTCTCTTTGGTAAGTTGGATGCAGGACAAGGCTTGCTCATAACTAGAATCAAATACAGCTCATGTTCTAGGGCTCTCTGAAGGTGTTCAAGCAGACTAAGAGGAGTTTGGCTTTGTCACCTCTGTTTTACCACTGGGGGATATGATGGGGGTCCATAAATATCACCTGGAAGATGAGAGTCTCTATGAGGAGATCTACAGGGATTGCCCCACCTCAGGGGCAGAAGCAAGGGACCAAGAGGACAGCAGCACTGGCTGGGCGAGCCTTGGTTGGAAATGGGAAAGGCAGTGGAGTCCCAAGGATTTGGGGAAGAGGCTTTCCCTTGTCTGTGTGAGGAGCTGACTTGGGTGCTAAGAGGGTAATACCAAGGAGAAATCCAGCTGGGGAAAAAAGCTGTTCCCTGCCAGGTGGGTGGTTTGGCATAAACGTTTTGAAGCCTGTGATTTCTGCTGCTGTATAAACCAAAAATATCTATAACAGGGAGAAATGAGTCCACTAGACCTCATCTTTCCACTGGCCTGTGAGCTGCTCACGTGCTGGGCTTGATTTTTCAGAGGAAAAGAGCTGTAAAGATCCAGGGGGACCAGCATATCTCGTAGCTTCCACCCTCCACCCCTGAAAGGAGAAGGGGGCAATCCCAGACAAACCCCTTTCTGTCTGATTGCTGAATAACCCGAAGCGCGTGGGGGTTCTGTGCAGTTAATTCCTAATGACGCGGATTAGTCATCTCCTATTGCGGTTTAGGGACGCGGTCCAGCTGTCTGGCTTGTAACGAACATCCCGTTGCTAAAAGCAGGGGCGAGCTCAGGACTGCACGTTGGGGAGGTGCAGAAGTCCCCTCAGCTTGGTCCTGTGGTGCTGATTTCTCTTGGCCAAAGCCAGAAGTTGAGGAGAAATCCCACGGCTTTGTGGCTTTGTACAGAGGAGTAACTAGAGCACTAACGCCTGAACGCTGCACCGCTCAGCAGGGTTTTCTTGTTGTTTCCTAATCCAACAAGTAGAAAATGAGAGAAGTGAAATTCATCCCTCTGCTTCCCCTCCAGCATGCAGAAGTGGGTCTCCTTCATTGCCCCTGCTTTACCTTGGGGGAAACTGAGGCAAAGTAAGTGCTCAAGGTCTTGTGAGTGTGTGAGAGCAAAGCTGGAATGAGCTGCTCTTGGTGCAGCTCTGAAGGGAAGAGGAAACGCCTTGTGATGATTTTTCCTGCCTTTCTTGACCTCAGAAGTGTTAATGCTGGACTCAGAGGGTTTTGTCCAGGTGGTTTGTGAGGTGACCATGGATTTGGGTGGAAGGAGTGATCCAAAGGCCCTGTGTCCCCATGACATCTCAGCATGGGTAAAGCTGTCCTCTTGTTAGGTTTGACAAAAGCATTTTTAAAAGCAAGCCACGGAGGTAGAGTCTGACCAGAACGCTGTTTCTGATGGTGGCTGAATTTGGGAGGAGGTGAGGACATGATTGGGGTGAGTCTTTGAGCTTGGTGCTTCTCTGGGATTTTGCAGCGTGGCAGTTTTAGATACTTCAGCTCTCGGTGCCACACCAGCACACAGACAGACGTGGAGGTCCTGACCTCAGTCGGTGGCATCGAGGCGATGCAGTGAGGGTGTCCCTGCGCTATCAGTCACTGTTCTCCACGGGCATTGCTCAGCTTGGGCTCATACCCCTGATCTGATTGACCCTCTGGATGTTCAGCAGCCAAGGGTGCTCAGCACCTCCTCTTCCTCCAAAGCCGCTTCCATTTTAGGCCTAACAGCATGTTTTCCTGCTCTCCGTGTGTGCTTTTATTACAAACAGCAGTCAGCTCTTCAGGGATCTCTGTAGAAGATTATGATTCACCTCGTTTGGAAACACTTTTTCCATTTTTTTTCCAACATTTTCCTTAATCTAAACCAGCGTGCAGGACTGGTTGCTTTGGGGGCTGAGCTTGGCTGAGCCCGCCGGGGTGCATGGTCCCCAGCCGAATGCCTTGTGGGCAGAAGTGGTCACCCCTTTTCCTCCCCCCCCGATTCCCTTCAGCGCTTCCTCTGAAGCTTGGCAGTTGTGGTCTTTTTGTGAAATGAGAAGTTTTGAGGAAGGAGCTAAAAATACCTCAAGGAAAGCCTGGAAAGATGGTGATGGGTTTGTGGCCACTGCGGTGGCTTTGCTTTTTCCTTTCTGAGGCGGATGGCAAGAAAGAGTAAAATGCCATTTGTTAGCGGGGCTGGAGGAAATGCCGGTGCAAGTATATCGGGGAAGAAATTATTCCAGAAAAGAAGGGAATTACTGTGGTATTTCCTGTCGGGGTTGTCGCTTATTTTGTTTGTGTCACAGCAGGGCCTACAGGCGCCAGCCGAGACGTGGGTTCCTCTGTGCCCCATGTTGTGCGGAAATGCACGTGCAGAGGGAAGGTTGCTCAGTACATACAACCCAGGAGATCAAACATCTACATTTTGTACTTGGCTCTGCCACTCTTTTGCTACGTAGAATGAATCACAGAATGGTCTGGGTCCAAAGGGATCTTTAAAGATCCAAACTCCCTGCCATGGACAGGGACACCTTCCACTAGACCAGGTTGCTCAAAGCCTCATCCAACCTGACCTTGAACACTTCCAGTGATGGGGCGTCCACAGCTTCTCTGGGCAACCTGTTCCAGTGTCTGACCACCCTCATCATAAAAAATTTCTTTGTTATATCCAACCTAAATCTAGCCTATTGCAGTTTAGTTGCAGATTAAAAGTATTGCCCCTTGTCCTGTCACTACAGGACCTGATAAAAAGTCTCTCTTCATCTTATAAAGCCCCCTTTATATATCTAAAGGCTGCAATAAGGTCTCCCCACAGCCTTCTCTTCCCCAGGCTGGGCTTTTTCTTCATACCCTTAGGCAAAGCACCTCATGCCTTCATGCCTCAGTTTCCCCTGCTTGTGCTGTTATGTGCCTCAGCTTCCGTGATGCTCCATGAAACCATCAATGAAATCCTCTGCCAGAGCTCAGTGCCTTGCAGCATGGCTTTACCCCTCTCCTCCACCATATTTAACACACCCTTCTTGGATGTCTCAACTCATTCTCCTACACCAACTAATGAACTCTTGATTGTGGGGAGAACAAGGCTGCCATTAACCTAATTTCACATCTGATGGCAGAGAGGGCAAATAGCACGACTTGGATTGTGCAAGGAGGAGTCGCTGTTGTCTTCATTGCTCACAAAATTGCAAAAGTGAGTAGGACCTGGCAGCCTCCACCACCTGCACCTCTTCCATGACCTGCCATCAAGCATTTGCATGTTGTGTTGAGGTCATTATGGAGAAGATGCTGGTCCTGCCTTCCCCTCGATGGTGCATTTGAGATGCTGGGTGCAGACTGGCGTGAGGCTGTGCTCCAGCACTTGGCAGTGCCCCAGACTGCCTGTGTAATCTCAAACCAGTTGCTCCAAACCAGATTTTCATGGGTGTAAAAAATCACAGCCTGCTCCAGTTTTTAGGAAGTGCTTTGCATCCCCCTGGGACTTCCTAGTGCTTTGGGCACTGCCCACCTCTTTTTTTTTTTTTCTGTTTTAAAAGGAAAAAAGTATTTGCTGCTGATTAGCAGTGATGATGAATTCAGCTTTAGCTGTGGCTGAAAAACATGAGCAAGCCCAGGGAAGATTACAAAATAAAACTGTAACCAACTTCTCCGACTATATATATATATATTTCCCCCTCTTCTAAATGCTTATGAGTTTAAGGTCTTGGTTTCATTGAGGGAGGCAAGAGGTAATGGGTTTTATATCAGCAGAAAGAATAAATAATAATCTAATTAACAAATGAAGGGGGTTTTCATTCCCATATTGCAGCCGGTGTGTTTGTTGCTCGAGCAGAGCAGTGTGGGGCAGCTGGCTTACTTCTGTTGGCTTTGGGCCATAGCACATCAGCTCTGTTGTTGATGTAGAAGAAAAGGATGCAGAAGGGTTGTGGCTCTTTTTTTTTTTTCCTTTTCTTCTCTCTCTGGAGCTTTGTATGAGTATTTTGACATTTTCCAGCCACAAGCTGTTTTTCAAATCTTATTTGTCTGTGAAATTTGTGTTTCTCAGCATAAACAGGCAGCGCGTGCTACGTCCCAGCTCAGTGCAGCGTTTGGGTCTGCGCTGAAAGTGAAACCTGTGTTTTGAAAGGTTTCCTGCAGTGAGGCCAGAGCTGCATGAGCTTTTCCCCTTACACGTCCTGCTTCTTTGTAAGGAGAAACCTCGAAAGTTCCTTGCCCTGATTTTTTTTCTCTTACTTTAGACAAGGGCTACATCCAGTGAACCCACCCTGGCTGATTTGCTGCCAGCATCCAGGAAGGATGAACCAGCCCTGTTTAGAGAGGCACATGAAAATAAAAATTGGCATAAAAGGAGACTGAGGGGAGACCTAATTAATGTTTACAGATATGTTAAGGGCAAATGTCATGAGGATGGAGCCAGGCTCTTCTCAGTGATGCCCAATGGTAGGACAAGGGGCAGTGGGTGTGAGCTGGAACACAGGAGGTTCCGCTTAAACTTGAGAAGAAACTTCTTTACAGTGAGGGTGACAGAGCACTGGGACAGGCTGCCCAGGGAGGTTGTGGAGTCTCCTTCTCTGGAGACATTCAAGACCCGCCTGGACGCCTTCCTGTGTAAAATTGTTTAGGTTCCTGCTCCGGCAGGGGGATTGGACTGGATGATCTTTCGAGGTCCCTTCCAATCCCCAACATTCTGTGATTCTGTGATAAAAGAACCCATCTCTCTTTTCTTTTCCAACAGAGAGAATCCAGAGTGGCAATCCCACCCATATTTGCCTGTCTCTCTAGAATGATTCGGACCTTCAACACTTGGTTGCTTAAGGTCATCTCTTCTCCTTTTGAATTTTGGACTATTTTAGTTTGGTATTTTTACGGGTTGGGCTTGGTTCTAGAAGTGAAGCTGGAGTTTGTCCAAATGTTGTGGCTGTAGACCCCGAGGTGATGTAAGTGCCTGTTCAGCACAGGCCTGTAAAACTGCTGGAGTGCCCCATTTGGTGACTGTCCCAGCACTGGTTCTTCCCAGACTTTCTGGAAACACAGAAAATACCATGAGCAGAGATAAAAATGATGTGTTTTGGATGATCTGAGATATTTACCCTGAATCTGCTGGGTTTTTTTAAGCTTTTCAACTGAATTGCCTCCAGCCTTGGCTTCCTGAACTTCAATGGGTGTTTGCAGAACTTGAAGGGTTTAAAAATAAACCTAAGGATGCCCGTCCAGCTCATTTTCCTCCTTGTAGACAAAACTGTTTGACCGTGGCTCTGCTTTCCCTCTGAGAGGATGGAAAGTGTGCCTTCACGCGCTGGCAATCCAGGGTTAGAGATAAAGCCCTGGCACAGGAAGGGCTGTCACCCACCCATTTGGGGATTATCCCTGGGAGATGCAGGAGGCGTGGGGTGGAGCCCTCCCTGGGGTTACACCTCGGAGGGAGGCAACAAGCACTTTTTTCTCCATGGGAAGAAAACCACTATTTGAGGAGGTTTGTGTGCGCTATGGGGGCAGAGCTCTGGTTAACTGGGGTGACTAAACCTGATCTTGGAAGTAAAGAGAGTTTTGATCTGCCTTGGAGACCATGGGAAAGTCCTGGCATGAGCCAAGGGATGCTAGAAGGATGCTTGGCTCAGGCTCGGTCTGAGAAGCTGAATGAATGAAAAGGCTCCTTGTGGTCTCGATCGCTGCTAAATATGCACAGAGGATGGGAGAAGTGGCTTTTGCTAGTCCCTGAACAGTTGTGTGCCCAGTCTGCCCATGATTCCACTGGGTCTTCTCTGGGCAAATTTAATGATTTCTCTTGAGGTGAGCAACAGGTCAGTTCAGGGTGGGCATCTACTGTGTAGTGATGCCTGATATATTCCAGAAGCATTTGGCCAAGGCCCTCAGACACATGGTCTGAATCTTGCGACTGTCCTGTGCTAAGGCAAAAGTTGGACTCGATGATCCTTGTGGGTCCCTTCCAACTCACAACATTCTATGATTCTATGATATAGTGTAGTGATGCCTGATATACTTTGCATTTTATATGTCCTAAGAAAATAACAGCCACCCCCTCACCACCCCAGAACTTTTGACTTTTAAAATCCAAGTCTGTCTCTCCACTTCCATTATAGCATGCTTGCTTTTATTTCTTATTTCTTTGCCCTGAATATTCCTGTGTTCTATTAAATATCCTCTGAGCTCTGCTTTTTGGGTTTCCAACAGAAAAGTACTTGGCTAAAACCATGGGAAGTGCTGAAGAGAGGCAGACATCAGACACTTAACGTTTGCCTCTTTGATAATAGTGCCTTGTTCCCAACTGAGCTCAGAGCATTCAAAATTTTCCACTTTTATTAATGCATTTTATTTAAACTGTTACACAGATGTGTGAGTGTCCTCTTGTTTACTGAAGACCTTATTCTTTGACAAGCACATTCATCAACAATGTGGAGTTTCCCCAAAGTCCTTGAGTCCAGCAGGCAGCTTGACCCTAAATAGACCAGACACCCACTGGAGTTAGGAGAGTCTCCCTGGGAACTGTGCTCAGCTTTGGAGCTGCGTGTCCATCTGGGATGCTGGTTGAGACTTAAATGTTTTCTGCTTTTTCTTTCAGCTGCGAAATGTCAGGATCAAGTTTGAATATGAAGGAGAGAAAAGGTATGTACCCAACCCAGTCCCCCACATGTTCAGGGACAAATTACCCTATTTACCCAATGTCTTCCTACTGACTTCAGCCAGCTGCAGATGAGCTCACAGCAGGATTCTTTCCCCTAAAATCAACTACAATTTTATATGCAAGGGCCTTGCCTTGTCATCCTGTTTGCCACAAATACCTCCTGGGATTTGCACACAGGCAAAGTGATTCCAAGCTGGAAGTCATTAAATGCCTCTTACCAGGAACACAGGGTACACACTTGGATCCTTTTCTCTTTTTACTTCTTCAGCCCTGCTGAAACACAGCTGAGCTGCAACTCTACAGAAATGTGTCCTTTCATTAGCAGCCTATGACACTTACTTAAGATAACCAGATTTTGGGCGTGCGTCCCATAAAAATAGAGCTGGGAGTTAAAGTTTGCCTGCCCTTCCCTGCTTGACATTTTCATGGAATCACCTCTGCTTGGTGCTCAGTGATTGTGACAGGGCAGGACACAGGGCTGGAAACTCACAGGCTGATGGTCCAAGATGCATGTTAAAGGCAAAGAAAAATTAATATCACCATAGAGCTAGACTGTACCTGCTGCTATGTACCTGTAGAGCTGCTACGTGTGATGGTACAGGAGAGTCACAGGATGCCAAGCAGCATTATTCCTCTACCATCCGTCCTCCCTATTCAGAGCCACTTGCTGAAAATGGAGATGATAAATCACTGACCGGTGCCTGATCCTGGGTCTTCTCCAGTGAAGGGTTGCTGTATTTTCTTCTTTTCCACCTGTACCTCACAGTAGGGGGAGGGTCAGAGGAGCTGCACTAAGATTTTTGGTAGATATTCTTGCAGGGTAGGTCAAGTCCCCTCTTGGGCACAGCAAACAAGCAGTATTTTGATGAGTGTAACAGCAAGGAGTAGCTAGAACAAGTCCAGAGAAGGGCCACCAGGATGATGCGAGGGCTGGAACACCTCTCTTATGAGGACAGGCTGAAAGAGTTGGGGCTGTTCAGCCTGGAAAAGAGAAAGCTCCAAGGAGATCTTATAGCGGCCTCCCAGTACCTGAAGGGACTACAAGAAAGCTGGGGAAGGACTTTTCATAAGGGCAGTTAATGACAAAACAAGGGGAAATGGCTTTAAACTGAAAGAGGGCAGGTTTAGATTAGATATTAGGAAGAAGTTCTTCACTGTGAGGGTGGTCAGACACAGGTTGCCCAGAGAAGCTGTGGCTGCTCCTCCCTGGAAGTGTTGAAGGCCAGGCTGGATGAGGCTTTGAGCCACGTGGTGTAGTGGAAGGTGTCCCTGCTGATGGCAGGGGGGTTGGAACTGGATGAGCTTTAAGGTCCCTTCCAACCCAAACCATTCTATGATACGATTCTATGATAATATGGGTCCTTTCTTCTGAATTATCAGTCTAATCCCAAATTCCAGTATGCTTCTACTAAATTGAGACTATTTTTGTGTTTGTTTGTTCGTGTATACAGGATTATCCAGTTTCCAAGACCAGTCAAATTCAAAGAAGTGGTGCAGAAGGTCACAGATGCTTTTGGACAGACGATGGACTTAGTCTGTGTGAACAATGAGGTACTCTTCTCCTTATTGCTAAGGGAGAGTTTTAGGGTGCCTGGTGCCCACTTCAGAATTGAGCAGTGGTTTGTTCTTAAGGACCTAATTTAATGTTGTACATGGATGCAAAGAAAAATAATCTTACTTTGTGGTTCCTAGCTAGTGAGCATACAGTTGGATTCTCAGACTCAACTCCAGGCTTTCCCCTTCTCAAAATTATTTCAATTAAAGCCTGTTAAATGGTGATATAAGAACATTGTCTTCCCTCTAGAACAAAAAAATCCCCCTCACTCAAACAAGGTAAAGAATTAGGTAACTGAAGTGATGGAGACATCTTTAGTTCAGCTACACAGTCAGCTGCAGGAGATGTTTTTCCAGCAACACCTTTGGGGCAATAGAACCAACTTTCAGAGTGTCCCTCTCCGGTGAGACAGGGCAGAGAACAGCTGAGAGCAAATGGCTTTCCTGAGAGCCACGTGAAGTGACTGTAAGCTACTGTGTGTTTGGGTTGGAAGTGAAGCTTTCCCATCTTGGGGTCAGTTGCAGGAGCATGGTGAAGTCCAGAGCCTGAGGGACAGCGCTGCTAACACAGCATGCTTTTATCTAACATGAACTTTGTTTCACCCTAAAACCCCAGAATCATGTGCATGTTCTTGTGGTTTGGTCTGCAATGAAATGTGCATCACTGTAGGTAGGCTCCTCTAGCAGGTCCTGTTCTTGCAGCCATCACTCTGTGATCCTTGCATTTTAAGGCTTGAAGACCTTTCTACTCCAACCTTCTTCATAACACAGGCCACTGTCCTTTTCCAACTTCTTCTTTGAGCCCAACGCTGTATCTGAAAGGAGGGTACTGGTGAGGGCCTTCACCTAGAAGGAGGCATCCTTGGCATCTGTTTTGGTGTGCTCAGTGTTTTCCTGTGAGACATCCTCCCATGAACGGGGCAGGCATCTGGAACCACTGGACTCTTAAGAAGGCTTTGAGAAGGAGAACAGGGCCAGATGACAAATTAGATAGGCCTTTAAACACCAGTTCTTTTGGATCTGTCCTGACAGCTTGTTCAGGTATTAATTGCAAATGACTGAAGTATGAATGGAGAAGGAGGTCATGAAGAGAGCTTTTTTTTTTTTCCTTCCTTCTGTTTCAAGGGAGATTTGCTCCACAAAAATGTTGCTGTTCTTTTACAATAGGTACCTCTTGATACCAAAGTGTCCGCTGGGTTTTGCCTTTGAATGCAGTCAGGTTTCTAATCTTGGGCATTCTCTGACAGCCCTCCTGGGAAAAGCTTGCCATTGAATTCTCCAGGAATGACTCATTTCATTCCAGGTTTCTTTCCACTGGAAGAGGAATTTTTTCCAGCGACAGCAAACAGAAGCTTAAATAATACATTTTATCCCATGTTAGACACTGTCTCTCTGGGCATGTGCACAGCACATAGCAGGACTGTGAGCAGGCCTTTGGGTACCCCTAACTTCTTAGGGTTGAGAAAGACCTTCAGTATTATGTTTTTCTTTACATAAAAATTCCTATTTGTGAAAACCCACACTTTTGAGAAGAGGTCTGAGCAGTAGTAATTCAGTGTTGTTACAGACAAAAGTGACCTTTGGGGAGATAGCCTACATGTCCACATGGTGACAGCCTGGCAACTGGCTCCTAGCACGTTCTGGGTCAGGTCTTCTAGTCTCATGACTTCAAGTCTCAGAGGTAGCCTGACCACAGACTCACTATAGTGAAATGTTTTACCCTTTTTTTTTGTGCTCAAAGAGAACTGTGCAGTAATTTTTTGTTGCCATCAGTAGCACCTTGTAGACCAAAATTACACTGAGGTCAACGGGCCTCTACAAAAGCTCACTAAATGGCAGTCCCTGCCACGGTGAAGCTGGAGTCCTGAAGCCAAGATCAGCGAGATGAGCATGCCAGCTGGGTGGAGCAGGGGCACGCATGAATCACATCCTGGTGGGACCATGGAATCAGCAGGCTTGGGCTGGCATAGATAAGAGTGGGGCCTGGCCGTGGGTGTACTGCATGGGGCATGTCTGCGCGTTAGCACTAGGCTGGGCTCATCTTTCTGATGAGTGGGACAGCACAATCCTGCCTGGCCATGGACAGCCCGGTGTGGTGTTTGTTACACGGCTGGTTATGTTATGGATTGAAAGACAGGCTTCTGCAGCAAATGCTTTGTCTGAATTTGATCTGTGTGCACTGCTAAACAGCTGCTCTTACCTTGTCATTTGTCCCATCTTCATCACCAACTTGTGACGTGACCTTGGGCAGAACACTGAACCTCGGTGTGCCACCAGTTCCCTTTTGACTTCCCCTTGCTTGTCTCCTCTGAGGCTGTCCCTCAGCATCATGGCAGAAGGTTAGGGAGAGTTAAAACCGAGGGAAGTGGTAGAAGCTCCATTACGGGGGGGAGGAGAAGTGTTTAAAAGCATATTTAACAAACATTTGCTGAGAATTGTTGATGCCAATTGGTCCTGCATCGGGCAGGAAGATGAACTAATTGACCTCTCAGATTTTTCCCCAACCCTGTTTCCTACTATTCTTTGGCTTTCTCCAGTGTCTTACAGAGTGAGGTCTCGCAATACCATTGTAGTTGATGAAAACTCACCCTTTGCACTCACTTTCTTAGGCTTCAGTGGATTGACTACCAAGTCTCATACTGAAACATCAGGTTCTGGGGGAGGATACTATTTAAAAACAAATCTATTCAGTGAAACTTCTGGGTAGGTAAAACTTTGCTGTTCATCCCAGCTGCTCACTCTGCAGTGTAGACAGAATAAACCCAGTTGCTGGAAATACACCCTGGCAATTACTTCTGTGGTTCTGCATGAGTCTATATTTAGTTTTGTGCCTGGTGGATATCTGTTCCTGATATCCATATGTGCCACACTCTGGAAGCCAAATGGATCCAAATCTACTTGCCAGATGTGGGCATTAGGTAAAGCCAAGCTAAATACTGGCTCCAGGCTCTTTTACAGGAGGGCAATTTCTCCCTGATGTTTTTGGCTCCTCTGAAGCAGGCGTGCAAATGTGTTAATGTTGTGATATTGGAGTGATGGGGTGACCTGCAGAACATTCTGTTCAAAGCAGCAGCTGAGGAGTTGCTCTGAACACTTGTGAGGAGCTCGGTAAAGGGATGGGTGAGCAGTGGGACTGTGCTTACAATTCACAGTCAGATTCTGCTTGGTGGTGAAACGAGGGGGAGCATCTCTCCACCACTCTCATTTCTGTTTGGGTGAGTGTAGGAGAGAAGGCTTGTCTCCTTGATGCACCTGTGGAGCCCTTGTGAACTTCAAGAGGGTTAAGTAGTGCACCAAGAGAATATCTCTTAAGCTCTACTGCTTAAAGAAACAGTGAGAACAGCTGCACAGCATTTGGGAGACATATTCAATACCATCTCTGATATCTGCTGTGACCACGAGTGATTCATTCAGATCCCAAAGTTTAACCATGAACCATGGGATAACTGTTTACTCCATGGACCTACTGAAAGCCCTGAATAGTTGATATCTACCTGGTGACTTTCATTCATGTCCAAGCCCTGTCCCAGACTGGGAATCTGTTTCCAACCTCGATTATGAGGCCCAACCCAGGTAAGACTGGTGTTGGTGTTCTCTGTAAACCCCACAGCTGGTTAGGTCCCTTGCTTGGGAGGTAAGGGACATCTTATTGAACTTTTCCCCATCTGGTTTGGTTGAGAACTCAAGTCCCTTCCTCAACAGCCTATAGGACATCCTGGGGCAAAGCTTTCTCAAGAGTTCCTCTCGGAATCTTTTTCCTACACTCAGATAACTAAATAGTTTTCAGATGAAGGGAGCACAACTTGATTATCCCTCTTCCTAAGTGAATGTGCTAAATGCTTTGCTCTAGAGTAACTTTTTCTGTCTTTTTGTAGAAATTTCTCAACCACATTTGCATACCTTACACCAGAATAGCACTCCTAACTCAATCTGGAGTTCGTTGCTTAAGTATCTTTTGAGAACTGGCCTTGTCTTTCCTCAGCAGTTACCACTGCTGCCAACAATTACACCTGTCAGCTTCACTTTCTAACCTCTTAATCCAATTTCTGGATATCTAACTGTCCCATACAAGCTCTAGGGGTCCTGGGTATCTAATTTGGGACTGTAAAATCTACAGAATAGCAAGTTGCATTAAACTTGGCTTTTGCAGTGTCCCTTTGCAGACCTATCTTTTAGTATCTCGAAGCTGAGTGCCTAAGTAGGAGCTCAGGACCACCTGCTATCCACAGCTGCGGGAGCTTGGCTTTCTTGGTGGGACAACGATGTTCAGCCTGATGTTTATCATATGAAATAGGTGGCTTGCATATGGCTTGGATCCTTGTTTGCAAAATAGGGACAAAAGATAACCTTCTTATGACACAGGATAGGAGAAACTCTATCCAAACCTTGAGTTGTTCACAGTGTAGAAACAGCAGTCACGAAGACACCTAAGATGGGGCTGGGTGGGCTGAGGCTGAAGTCCTTTGGTAGAGAAGGTGACTGTAGCAGTTTCCCGAGGTGAAACCTCATCTCTGTTGGCCAGGGCCCACAGCCTTCCTGTGACCTGGTCATCCCTGGAGTCCTAGCCTCAGTGCACACAGTCTGGGGTGTATTTGTCTACGGGCCAACAGCCAAACCCTTAGCAACACCCGGGGATCAAAAAGGTAGACACAGGCGGCTTTTGAGTGTCTTCTTCAGGAGTGGTTGATCCAAGGTGCATTTGCTGTGGCTGGTGGTGTGAACCCTGATCACCCAGAGGCCTGAGCTGCCTTTCAGAAGTCCTGGGCAGCTGTGGCTCCCAGTAAGACCAGTGGGAGCCTACTGGGAGCTGTGGCTGCTCGGTCCCTTTGGTAGGTGGAACTGCTGTGTACTTTGGCACAGGCACAAGTATAACATGTGCTGTGTTGGCTGGATTCAGTGCCAATGCCTGAGGCAACCTAGAGAGGCTGAGAACTGGTTTTCATGAGATTAGGCAGAATGTCCCTGGATGAGGGGCAAAAAACTGTGTTTTTAATCTTAGCCCAGGGCAGCAGAAGCCCACAGAGCCCCTCTGAAGTGCAGCTGTGTTGGGCATTGGAAGCTTTACAGGCGGTCTGCAGGACGTGGTTCACCACACAGCAATGTCAGGAGGGTCAAATTCCCTCTGGAGATACAAGGGCAGTAGTCTGCCACTTACCAGGAAAACATCAGGACCTTTAGCTGATAGACAGGGCACTGTGTAGCTCTCTGTTCTATTTGTCTTATAAAGAGCAGAAGTGGAATTTGTCCTGCTGGAAGTCAAAGAAGTGGTTCTTGGAGGGAGAGCAGTGCACACCTTTCACATCAAAAGGGAAGGGGCTCTTGTTTGTGAGATGTTCCCTGATTTCACCCAATGACCAAACACTAGGGAGACTGTGCCAGTTGCAGTAGTAGGGAAGGCCACCGTGGATCTACCAGAGTAAATCCTTGGGTGCAGCTCACTGCTTTCTTGGAGCACTGTTGCATGACCATCTTGCCAGGAAGAAACCCAGGGAGAATGTGTGGGGCTGCTTTGGGGCTGGGTAGCAGCAGGTCTTGCCCACAAATTCCAAGATCAGAGCAGCTCCAGAACAGCAGGCAGCAAGCCTAAGGTTTCATCTCAGCCCTCTCCTCACTAGCTGAATTGGTGATGTGACCTTTAAGCTTTCTTCTTGTAGATGTTTTGTGTTGTGATGTTTTGCATCTGTTCCTTGATAGAGAGAACTTGGAAGAAAACTAGTGCTTGACAAGCTGGAGGGCACGGGGGCTCTGTTTTCCATCTGCCTTCTTGGGTTTCTCCCTCGTCCCTTGGTACCCAAACTGCTCACTCAAAGGATCAGGCTTCCTCTGTTTACCCAAAAGCGTGACACTGCCATGCTCTGGTGTTTGTTCAATCCCTTCCAGCTCCTGATCCCACTGAAATCCCAGGAAGATTTGGACAAAGCGATGGAACAGTTGGAGCTGAGCCCTTCCCTGAAGAGCCTGCGGATCCTTGTGAGCACTCCAAAGAAAGCAAACGTGAGCCCTTCACCTTCTCTGCTCTTTTGTGTCCGGAGTGAGATGCCTTGTTATTGTGTTGGGGAGTGGAAACGAGCCTCCTGACGTTGCAGAGCAGAGGGCAAGCTGGTCATGAGGGGAGTCAATCCTGCTCTGGCTCAGCAGCTTGGAAATCCTCCTATGGTGGAGGTCCAGAGAATGAGCTCAGCTCCTTCTAGCTCCTTCTGCAACCTGTGAGGGGTTAAATTCTGTACTGATCCTCAAACAAGGTTAAACCCCAAGAGAAACCCTTGTGCATTCAGCCTGGGGAGGCTGTCACCATTCCTCTGCAGGCTCTCCATGGACAGGGTGATACCCTGGCCCTTGCCATGCTGGGTGGCATTGTAGGGACTGTTCCTTCCATGTGGTGCTGCAGTACTGAAGGGCAGGGAGAGCAAACTGGAGAATCCTTCAGTCTCATGCAGGACCATCGTTTTTTTTTTTTCCATTTCCCCCATTATTTATTTATTTGTTTTTCCTGAGCTCAGTGGTTTTGCAGTGAAGCCCATTAGCTTGACCTCGCGTGCACAGAGCTGCTTGCCAAAGCACATGTCGTGCTGCCCCAAGCACAGGCTGTAAAGCAAGGGATTTGCAGATGTTGCAATTCTGTTTCTTCCTTATATTTCCTAGAAGTACTGAAGAGACTAGGAGTCATGAAATTCATACTGCTTGTCCTCATGCTACCGCTGGTACTCACAGCTCCTGGAACTTCTCCCGCTCCTTTTGAGAGGTTCTCAAAATGGGCAGGGACTAGAGTCCCAGAGGAAAACTGAGCCATCAATCAGAGTTTCCTAAATCTGGGGCAGAAATGGGGTGATCTACCCTAGCAACTGTAGGAACGTTGCAGTATTGCAGGTTAACTACTTAGAGCCAGGTAGATTCATGCATCCCTTTGAGAGTAGGTCAGACTCTTCCTGAAGCATGTAACCATGCAAGAACATATGATTCCGAGATCATACCTTAAATTATCACATCACCATTCAAGTTACCAGCTGGAATGTCATTTCATTGCTTTCCCCCTCATCTGTCTTCTGTAGCAGAGCCTGATCCTTCACTCTCTGTTCCTCTGCTCTGTTACAGAAGAGCCTCTGCAGTGCGTAGGCTGCCACTGAAGTCTGTGGAGCATGGAGGAGAGGCTCTGATTTTGGGACTGCAAACTTTGGTTCAGGGCAGGGATCAGTCTCTCTGTCTGTCTGGAAATAACACAGTGTGGGAACAGTATATTATGTCGAGTATCTGTATTGTTGTCAACTGGAGCTCAATCTTACCTTATTAGGGTATTTTAATAACAAAAGTGAATAATTAGTGGATGATTTTTGGATCAATCTAGATTACTTACATGTCTCTTTTTTTTTTAAATGGTTCTTGGGTAATATGGTCTTGGGCTGCCAAATACATGGTTTCACATGGTGTGCCTGCAAGGGCTCTGGCAGCATCTGATCATTCCCTTTTTCTCATTACCAGCTCCTCCAGCCAAACAACAGTAAACAGCACGAAATGAGGATCTCCAGATCCATGGGTGATATCATGGGATCCCTGTACAAGGACTCTGAGAGGACGCGGAAGTATTCAACAGGTCAGTGACATGCAATGCTCTGCGAGGTGTTTCATACTGTTACAAGGTGGACCACCATCCTCTTTCTCTTTCCTGTCACAAGCCTGTAGCTGCTGCAGTCTGGATGGCCACCCTGATGTCTCCCACCAGTAGCTCAGTGCAGTTACTGCTTGTCCTCAGCATGAGGAAAAGACTCTGCAAGGTGCACAGGTCGGACAAGGTTGTGCTGAGCAGACAGTCATGTTGGGCATGAAAAATAAGAAGAGCAGGAGATCTGAGGTGTAATTTGAGGGAGGAAATGCAGTGAAAATCTCTAGTTAATTTGGTGCTGCTGAGCTTCATCAAAGTGAAGAGTGAGGATCTATAGAAAGCCTTTTTGAGACCGTGACATCCTTTTTTTCCTTTAACCATCTGCTGTTGTTCTCTTGGCATCTCTCCCTCTTTCCCCATTAGCAAAGTAACGCAGATGACTGGGCTTGGGTGACTTAGCTCCTGAGCTGAGACCAGCTTCACTTACATGAGGACCAAATATGTGTCTCTGTGCCACCAAGCTGTTCTTGTTGGTGAAATGAAGTCTGTGGTGGTTGCTTTTGTGGTTTCTCAGGAGAATGGATGTGGGCAGTGTTTTGCAGTGGTCATGTTTCAGATGAAGGGGAGCATCCCTTTCCTTCAGAGGTGCTGGGAGTAGATACCTGCAGCCTCTGAAGCCAGGCTGGCAAATGCCCAATCTCTTCTTGCAGCCCTGCAGGGACTGGAGTTTGGCCGTAGCCTTGTGTGGTCTTTTCTTTGGTTTTCTGTGCTTGAATTTATGCTTTTCTTGCTTTCTAAAATCCTCTGAGCTTTTTTGAAATTACAAGTACTCCTGATGAGCTCTCTGTAGGACCTTTTGTGTGAAGAACCTTACAGGATTTTATAGAGAGCAGGGTGCTTTGTGCAGAACTGGTGAAGCAGCCCCTAGGACTGGGGGTTTAATTATTCATATAACAACCTATAAGCAGGATTAATGATTTTGTCCTACAGTGAATGTTCTCTGCTGTGTCGGTGGGTGTTGGTTACAGGGTAATCTCTGCAGATCCCTATTGTTTTTGTACAATTATTCAACAACTGGAGAAACAACAGCATCAGAGGCCTTGAATAAAGTGGGGCCCTCCTATACAAATATACATGAAGATATACTTCATCTTCTAAAGATCCTCTGTACTTATATGGCAGTAAACACTTCCAAACTCTTTTCTCTGTGCAACAAAAGAGTCTTTTTCTCCAAGGATTTGCCTTTTCTCTGTATCACAGCCTGTGCTGCCTTGATAACGTATCTTGTGGTTTGCTTCATCGCAGACAATGATATATAGGAAATGTTCTTCTAGGGTAGGTCCCATATAGGCCCTTGTGCAGCCATGCCCAGCTCTTACTGAAGCCAGGGGTGGGTGGTAGATGTTCAAGAGCTCTCTTTAGGCCTGGTGTTTGGATGGGTCTTTTTCTATTGTGGTTTGGGTTTTTTTTTCGTAGCTCACATGGCTCTTGAGAGTTTGCCCAGAGTCTGGCAGAGTCACTAGATGATTCTGAATGAATTGCACACACAAGTAGATGGTAAAGCACAGAGCCTCAGCAGAAACTGTGCTTGTGCAAAAACATCTCTGCTGCTCTTTTCTTGGCACTTGTTGAGCTGTTAATGGAAGCCAGTGAAGAGCTGTGGCATCGGGAACTGTCACTGATGTGTGAAATGACTGTGATGGGTGGAATTGATCCCATGTGTAGCTGTACTATCATAGAATCATAGAATGGTCTGGGTTGGAAGGGACCTTAAAGATCATCCAGTTCCAACCCCCCTGCCATCAGCAGGGACACCTTCCACTAGACCAGGTTGCTCAAAGCCTCATCCAACCTGGCCTTGAACACTTCCAGGGAGGGGGCATCCACAGCTTCCTTGGGCAACCTGTTCCAGTGTCTGACCACCCTCACAGTGAAGAATACTACCCTCACTAGCGAGAAGATTAGTTCTTGCAGAGTTAAACTTTTCTACTAACTTTTATGCCATGCTTTGGCTTTTCCATACTGTTTTGGACCTCCTGTAATACCAGGAGAGTCCCTGACCAGGTCTGCCCCACTGACTGTGAGGTGTCACTGCCTTCAGCAGCGTCCTGTAGATAAGACAAGGCAGACAAAGGAAGAGATATCAGCTCTGCAAGGGTGAGAGCCTGAGATACAGATGGATTTTGAGGGAATGCCTGAACAGCAGCGTGGAGCAACGGGTGGAACATGCTGGTTTAATCTGGGTAATGGAGGAGGAGGATTTGGCAGCGCCGGATGTAGGATACAGAGTGTGCTAATGTTGGGATCTTCAAGAGGGTCTTCATGCCTGTTGCTGGTGCACCAAAACCAGTGTCCTTGGTGTTGTGGTATAGTTTGGTAGCAAAGGTAACCAGCCCACACTACAGTTATCCCTCCATTTTTTTCCATTCAGACCTTCAGTTTTGCTCTTTGTTTGAAAAGAGGTTTCAAACCCTCTGCATGGTAACAGCACACCAGACCTCTCTTTGGAGTTACCTGGGGTCTGTATGAAGCTACTACAACCCTACTTAGGAGGAGTTTGCAATCCAGCAGGTTCAATTTTTCTGACCTCCTGAGTCAGAACTGGGTAATCTCGCAGCTGGGCAGAAACTCCAGTGAGCTGAAAGGGAGAGCAGCATTTCAAACTCAGCATAAAACTGAATGTCAGGCAGTAGACAGAGATGATCCTGTGTTTGTGGTTCCTTGAATCAGGAATTTCACTGAACTTGGTGGATGGTCAAAAGGCAGCCTGAGAGCCTGGGATTTCTGTAGGAGAAACTATTCTTCACTTGCAGTTGCAAGGTATTTCACAGTGTTTGCTTCTGCTGTCATCAAAGTGGTTGCTATCAAGAGAGGCTTTTAACTCGGTTCAGCTTTTCTCTTGAAACCACATTTAAAAGGAGATTTAAAGTGACTTTGTAAAAAAAGGTGGTTCAGGGTCATGTTCTCAATGTTTCTGAGATGTCTTATGTTTTTCTGCTGACTCTGCCATGTTAGCAGCAGCAAAAAATAATAAAACTGCATGTTGTTGGCACAAGAGCATTTGGAGGGGGAGGGGGGGTAGATGTTCTGGGGAAGATTTGGCTATTTTTGCTTCTGCTGGACAGAAAATGTCTTCACTCCATGTCCCTGAAAAACCTTATGTGAAGTCAATATTTTCTTTTTTTATCCCATAAACTTTTTCAGTGGAAATCCTCCCCCCCACCATCCCCCCTTTTTTTTTTTGAGGAGGGGAAAGTGGAAAATAGTCCATTCTCTTGGTGACCAGCATCTATAAATGTTCAGCTGAGTGCCAGGAAACTTGGCTAAAATCTATTTGGGTTCTGAATTTTTAAATAACTGGGGGTTGTTTTTATTTACTTTGAAGAAATACATGTTTCAGAACATTAGCCACAAATTATTAAAGAGCCCCATTCCAGAATCACCATTTCAGTGGAAACATTTGCCAAAAGCTTTATTTTATTATTTTATCATGATGGCAAACCAGGCTACTGACCTGTGGCATCATGTGCTTGTCAGCCCCCTCCAGACCAGGAGTAAATGCTGGCTGGGTGTGTGTTGTCAGTTATGGACCAACCATGGGAACAGCAGGACTTTTGCTTTGGAGAATTGCCACCACAGTGATGGTGCCCAGGTTTTCATGGGTGCCTGGACACGTGTACAGCAACATCTAACCCCTAGTAGCACTCTGGAAGGATCTGAACATAGATTTCTGAGAGAGATGGTACAAAGTGAGACATCATTTCTATCTTTGCATGAACGCGTGTGAATATGGGCACCAGGCTCTGTTCGTGCCCAGCAGAGAACGTGGTGGCCCCAAATGGAGAAAACAACTCGAGGACACTTGTGGGAAGCAGAGACTTTGCTGACCAGATGACCCTGAGAAACACAGACATGAAGGTGATATCTGTGCCCTTCAATTCTCAGGGTCACAACATGAGTCTGTGATGTTTTTTAATCATTAGAAAATTCCCTGGCCAACCCTGTACCAACGAGTAGTGCCTGGGTACACATTGGGGTAGGATGGGCTTGGGACCTGTTATAGGACTTGGGATGGATGAGACCCTCCCCTGTTTTGAGAGAAGGAGGAGAATTTGGCCGTGTGCATCATGCCAGCTGCTTTAGGGCAAGCAAATGGGCTCTGTCCCACATGTTAGTATAGAAGTACCCTAAAGTTTGCCTTAAATCAAGATACAGGAATCCATCCTTGAAGGATCAGATGGAGAGAAGGGAAACTTAGAGGGGTCTTACTGAAAAAGAAGAAATCAAGGGAGATTAGGTCCATCTGCTCACACCTCCCCATGACAGAGAGTGAGAAATTTCCTGCAGGTTTATCTCTTCTTCTTGTGCTGCTGTGGCCTGAGCTCCGTGTTTCTCTCAGGGCTCAGAGGAATGGCACATCTTGATGTCATGTCCTTCGTTTGGCTTTGTGGCGACGTCATCCCAGGGCTGGGCTCTCTGTGGCTGCAGCTGCGAGTGTAGGTGGCTGCCAACAAACCCTCCCTAGCTGTGACTTTTAAGGGGCTTCTATTCTCCATCAGGACCCCTGCTTGATGCTGATCGGTGATGAATTAAGTTTTGGGAAGGACCTGCCAGGACAGGGACAGAGTGAAGCCAGAAAATGCAGAAGTGGAGGGAAGCCAAGGCTGGCACAAGGGAACTGGCTGTATGTGCAGCACCACAAACTCTGCACATACGGCACGAAAGACACTTCTTAAATAAAAACAACAGAAGGGAACATGAAAGACCCCAGCAGATGCCAGCAGTGACTGTGAGTCTCCATGCTGGCCTGGTTCACCCTGCTCAGGACATACTGTGCTCTCGTCTCAAATACATATGGCTTTACATTAGTGCCTGTAACATGGAGCAGGAATCCCTTCCCAAAGCACCTTGCTCCAAAGGGTAACTGAGGTCAGATGCTCAACTGGTGCCAATCTGCAGAGTTTCTCTGAGTTCAGGAGTCCTCAATAGACCTGCTGGGATCTGACCAGAATTTGTCTTATAAAATACCTCGGAGCCTGCTCCATCCCCACTGGCTCTGAGGACTGGAGCTGACGTGTAATCCTGTAGACTCCCTGAGGACAGTCCCTTAGGGGTCTCCTCTCTCTGCCTGGTGCTGCTGCTGTTTCTTGAGTATTAGGTCAAGTGTGAAGAGCATCTGTGATGTGTCAAACAGTCACGTCGGGGCTTGTCTGTCCGTTTCTTCCTCTGCCTCTGGGTGGGTAAAGCAGCATTACCTGATATAACCAATGTACCTTGTGAAGCCCCCATTAGGAATGAAGCCTGACATTGAGTACCACGGTTGTTCTCTCTCCCTGGCCCCGTTTTTCATTCCCCACCACCACCAGCAGCACTGAGATTTCCTCAGGTTTTGTTAAGGGGGCAGGATAGGGCTGGAGGGAGGAATCAGCCTTGGGCTCTGGCGCTGTGGTCCCACCACCTCCCCATGTTCCTCCTGGGCAGATGGGCACGCATGGATGCGAAGCAGCAGCAGCCAGTACTCCTGGAGGTGTGAAGCTGCATAAATTCCTTTAGAGCAGCTCTTCTACCCAAACAGCCTGACTGAAAGAGATCTGGTTCAATCCAGCAGTTTCCAGGCATGCAAAAACCTAAGCATTTTGTTTAACATCCTTGCCTGCTGGGAAATGGCTAGTGTCTTATCCCCTTTTACAGTTTTTGGCAGGAAATGTGACTCTGAAGGTCAAACACAACTGACCTGATGACTGGGAGTAGTTGTTACAGGCAAAGGCTTAATGTGAGATCATGCAAAGTCTTTACACTTGTCATAAATCTCATTTAACTCCCTGGGTTCAAAATCAAATGTGATTTTACAAGAGCATGTACAGCTCTTTGTAAAATCTGAGTTGAAGATTTCCTGGGCAGTGGGTGAGTTGTTGCAGCAAGAGATCCCAGCACTGCACAAGCAGACTCACAACTCTTAGTAGCTGTAACAAAAATGCTCAACAGAGCTGAGATACATCTGTTACACCACCTCAAATCCTCTAGCAGCTTTTTGGAGCAAGAGCCACCCTGATGTCTTTATGCAGCATTGTGGATTGACATCTGCTAAGCAAACGAGGGGATGATAACACCGTGATTTATCCAGGGTGCCCAAACTATTCAATGGTTAAGCTTTTGTTTATTTATCTTCAAAGAGAGGATGCTGCACTTCCCAACTGGATTTGTTTTTAGGGCTGGTGGAAAGCCAGTTCATTATGAGCGCCGCAGCACTCAAGAGATTCTCTCCCCTTGATCTTGGCGTTACTTCAGTTGGACTTTTTACGCTGTGTTCTTATCCTGCAGGAAATCTGTGAAGGAGAAAATAGGAAGAAGAAGAAAAAAAAGTAACTCAAAGCCATATGACTTTTATTTTTACAATCTGAGCAAGGAGTCTGGAGGGAGATGTACTGTGGGACGGAGATATCTATGTATTTGGTATAAATCCAAGCCTGATTTAGTGATCTTTAGTGCTGGTGTGACACTGTTAATGTCAGAAGCTCCTGATGCGTATCAGCTTAAGTGAAAGGTGTGGACTTGGATTTGAAGTGTTGATCACACTGATGGGTTTATGCCAGAGATCAATCTGGCAGAATAGCAGCAGAAGAGGCAGAAGTGTGTTGATTGATCAGTGTTGACTTCTCACAATGGATAGGACACTTCCCAGTACCTTTCTCTTGCAATATTGTGCTAAGCCTGGGCATGTGGTTACCAAATGGTAGTGACGAACCAAAGGGTTGGCAAGACTGCTGCAAAAGTGGTTAAGAAGTGTAAGGAAGCGCATCTCCATGTGCTTTCTCACTCTTCAAGGATGTGTGCTTTTTAGAAGTCTACTTGAAAACAAGTTGTTGTGTTGTGTGAAGGCTCACATTGCACAATACCAACTGGTTAAAGCTCCAGCACAGAGTAGCACGGACCTCCGTCAGCAATTCTTTGCCATGAAGTGATGACAGCCCAGGGATGAAGGGGAGGGACTGCAGAAAGACAAGTGGAGCCAAGCCTGTGCATCTGGGCCAAGTGAGGGCAACACTCCCAAAATCCTGAGAAGGCACAAGGAATCAGTTAGGGTGGATTTGGAGGAATAATGGGGAGGAATGGGTCAGTGTAAAGAAGCTATGGAGTTCTCTCCCAGGTGCTGAACGGGCTGAGGGGTTGCCTGCAGAAGCCTTACTCCCTGTGCTGAGGTGTGCATGATGCACTGCAAAGCCTCAGGGGTTTCCTGGGGCTCTGCCTGGTGGGAAGGGTCTGCTGAGATGGAATCACAGAATGGTGGGGGTTGGAAGGGACCTCAGGAGCTCATCTAGTCCAACCCCCCTGCCAAAGTAGGTTCCCAACACCGGGTTACACAGGAAAGTGTTCAGGCGGGTTTTGAACATCTCCAGAGAAGACACAACCCTCCCTTGGCAGGAGATGGGATGAGCTGATGCTGTAGGTCTTGGATTTGAGGGCTCGTTTTCCTTCCTCTTTGCTTTTGCATAGGGGAGGGGGGGAGAAGACAGGTGTTTGAGCATAATCCGGGGAGATCTTATAGCAGCCTTCCAGTACCTGAAGGGGGCCTACAAGAAAGCTGGGGAGGGACATTTCATAAGGGCAGTTAATGACAAAACAAGGGGAAATGGGTTTAAACTGAAAGAGGGGAGGTTTAGATGAGATATTAGGAAGAAATTCTTCACTATGAGGGTGGTCAGACACTGGAACAGGTTGCCCAGAGAAGCTGTGGCTGCTCCTCCCTGGAAGTGTTCAAGGCCAGGCTGGATGAGGCTTTGAGCAACCTGGTCTAGTGGAAGGTGTCCCTGCTGATGGCAGGGGGGTTGGAACTGGATGACCTTTAAGGTCCCTTCCAACCCAAACCATTCTATGATTCTATAAATTGCTTTCCATATAGGAAGTGTTTAAGTGCTATTGCACCAAGTTCACCTAGGCTGTTTCCCAGATTGCTGAATGAGGTGGTGATGGGATTCAAGGAGGAAATCCTCGGAGGTCAAAGAGGGGAGGTGGACTTGAAGTTTGCATTTTGCTTTGAGATTGCCTGATTGTATTGCAACAAAACTTTGGAGCCCTTTTGTTTTTGGTGTTGACAAGAGTACCTGAATATAATGCACAGCTCTTAGGGTCCAGGGTAGGTTGAAGGCCAAGTCTGGTAGATGGTGTGTGGCCCCACAGTAAGAAACTGTCCCTGTTGCAAAAGCTTTGTAGGATGCCCATAAACAGTATCGCATCTCTAGCTCCTCCATTCCCTTCCACACAAGTTCAAACCCAGCAGCATCTCCACGAGATCTGTGATCACAGGAACAGCGTCTCTGGAAGGACCTGGATGTGGCAAGTCCTCTCCTTGACCTGTACCTTTCCTGTGTCCTAGGCTCTCTGCACACTGGCCGGAGCTCTCCGCCCCCAGGGAGTGTTCCTGAAGAACAGCAGCAGATCGCTCGCCAGGGATCCTATACCAGCATCAACAGCGAGGGTGAATTCATCCCCGAGACCATGGATCAGAACGTAAGTGGGGCCAGGGCATGTGGGTTAAACTGGGACAGCATCAGCCACGAGGGAGGATGCACTGTGAGCACCGTTCCCACCAATAAATCCCCAGTGGACCCTGCACACGGAGCTCAGGACAGCTTTTTCCAGAAGTGGGTGCCCTTAGGCTTGATGTGCTCAAGAAACAGTGGGCCTGATTTCCAGGAACCCTGAAAGCCAGCTGTAGTGGTGATGGCAACGGGCTCAGGCACCTCAGGTAGCTCTGGAGGAGCGTAGATCTGGCACACACATGCACACCAGCTGCCAGGCCTTTGTGGCCACAGCCTTCCTGAATCCCTGGGGACCATGAGGGAATGTGCCAAGCAACTGATTGCCTGTGATTGCAACAGCCTGGGGGTGTCAGCAGCTCTCACTGCTTCCCGTGTGCTGTTTCTGCCTGAGCTTCAGTTAGTTCTTGGCTCTGTCCACAGCCTCTCTCTGTGGTTTGGTTTCTCTGTCCCTCTCCTATGTTTTATTTTTTTTTCCTTTCTTAATAAGGAGTTTGTATATTCCAATCCCTCATTAATAAAAGAGCAGCTAGCTCATCAGCACGGTGATGAGTCAGTTTGGTATCCACAATGAGGGAAACTGGAGTGTTGAGGGACCAGAGCAGGAGCAGCTTATACCTTCCTCTCCATTTGCATCTCTGCTCAAGCTATAGCTCCAAAGAGCTCAGTGTAGGTCCTGTGGAGTCAGCTGGGCTGTCTGGGCACACAATTCATTCTTGCAAAACTCTAGAAAGGACAGGACCAGGATCCACGATTTGCAGGAGGGCTGGCTGTGCAGGAGGGATGTGGAGGGACATCCAGAAGGCACTAAGCTCACTCCAGCACGCTCCTGTGACAGCCTCCAAGGATCTTGCCTGGGGAGCTGTGCATTTCCTACACTCCAATAGCACCCACTAGCCCTGCTGTTGTGTACGGGCTGTGCCAGTGTTTCCATGGCAAAGTTGTGTTTTCAACAGTTTATTATACAGCCATTAATAAAATAAGAAGTCACTCCGGGTGAGTCTTGGCAGTGTCAGAGTGCAGATGTATCTTGTGTTCCTCGCAGCCAAAAGCTGGCTCTCTATTGTTTCCACATGCCTTCCAAACACGTTCGGTAGGATTAAGATAAAGTGTGTGTGCGTGCAGGGGGAGGGTCCCCATGAACCCCCACCTTGGGTATAAATCAGCCCAGCTCCACTGGCTGTTCATGGAGCTCCGTTAGCACTAGCTGAGCTCTGAGCCTGCTCCTCATGAAGGTTCCCAGATGCTCTTCTTGCTTTTCCCTAGCATCATGCTGTGGGTGGCCTGCTGCCCTGCTCTGCCGAGTTAAATGCAGGAAAAAGGGCATTTAAGGATAGGGTGGGGGTTTTTTTTGTTCCTCTTCTCATTGAGCAGCCATACTTTTCCCCATATGGGTTTTGCCCTCAGAATGTGCTCGTGCCACAGCTTCCATATGTGCCTTGTGGAAAACCACTTACAAGCTGGCGCTTGCTGCCTTTTGGGGGATGTCCCTGTGCAAGCCTGTGATGTAACTGTGGTCTTTGCCTTGAGACCAGCTTGGCAGCTGGACAGACACTGAGTATGGAGCCTGCTTGGATTCCCAGTTCTATGCTTTTGAGAAATGAGTTTGCTTCAACATTATTTTAACTGCTGGGAGAGACCTGGCATGGCTGGCAGAGGTGGGGAGTGGGATCTAGCAGGGGGTCTTGCTCCTCTGTGTCTGGTGCACTTTGAAGGATGAGGGTTTGGGGTCAAAACTGGGAAGCAGAGAAAAAAAAAATCTCATTTTCCAATTGGGACTGTCCTGCCAAAACAATGCGAGCTGTTATGACAACCAGTTAAGGAGGTCGAACACAGGAACAGCACATGGACAGGGGGCTGATCCCGCACACGAGGAAGGAGGAGTGACATGGGTCTGGGAGCCAACGAAGCATGACTTCATGTGGGGTTTAACCCTCATTGTTCAGCTGTCCTGGGCTGGCTGTGGAGTGGGGGTTAGTGAGTGTCTGCTGTGGGTCTGCAACCAGGAGGAAACATCATACAGACCACAGCACGGGTGGCCCTGAGCAAGCTCTGCTCCTGTGGAACTGCACATAGCCCCTAGGTTTGCCACTCAATACAAAACCTCTATTGTTACTAACGAGCTATAAATAACCCTGTCCAGTACAATGTCTCATCCAGGAAGCAACACAAATGCAGCTTTTGACTCACCGAGCTAGTGAGAGCCAAGCTAGTGCCTCCAGCCAAAAGCCCTGATGATGCTTCACTTATCACTGGAGGGGAAAGCTGGTCTTCTGTGCCAGGGCAGCTTGGGAAGTCAAGAGTACAGGGCTGTGATCCTGGCTGTGACACACAATATCCCACACAGAATCACACAGATGTCACTCACACAATATCCCCTCAGCCTTGGGCACATCATTTGTGTCCTGGTATTTATTTATTGTTTATTTTTTTTTCCATAAATACTTTGAGCACTTTGGATCTCATGAGTCCTCAGCATAGTTTGAACATCAGGGTGCTAATTATCTTTGCCTCAGTTTTCCTACTAGCAAATAGCAGTTGGGAAGAACAATAATCCAGAGAGAGCATCATAAATGGATTACCACTGGGAAGAAAACTTTTGTTAGGTTGGATCTCATCTCTATTGGGGCTGCATCAGCTGATGGAAATCAGCCGGCTTCAGTGGAACCTTGTTGACCCTGCAGAGGTCTGCTAGTACTGGAGCTTGAAGAGCTATAGTACATGGTTTTATTTTTTCCCTTTTTCTTTCACTGTCAGATGCTTGAAGCTTTCATCAGTCCCGATGAGTCGCTGTCTGGGAGCTGCCAGTCACTGGACAGATCTGTGGACAGGTGAGTTGTGTATGTCACCATATTCACAAGCTGAAACGCAGCCTCTGCTCCATAGTGGGAGGCAAGTGGGGTCGGTGGCATCCCCTGAGCATCCTGTTGGGATAAGGATGCACCTGAGAAAAACAGAATCCCAGAATGGCCTGGACTGGAAAAGACCTTTAAAATCCTTGAGTCCAGTCATTAACCAAGTCCCCGACTAACCCATGTCCCTCAGCACTATGTCTACACGACTCTCCAATCCCTCCAGGGATGGGGACTCCACCACTGCCCTGGACAACCCCTTCCAATGCCTCAGAACCCTTGCAGCAAAGAAATTCTTCCTCACATCCCATCTCAACTGCCCTTGGTGCAACTTGAGGCCATTTCCTCTTGTCCTCTCACTTGTTCCTTGGTTGAACAGACCCACCCCCACCTCTCTCCACCCTCCTTTCAGGGAGTTGGACAGAGCCAGAAGGTCTCCCCTCAGCCTCCTTTTCTCCAGGCTCAACAACCCCAGTTCTCTCAGTCGCTCCTCATATGACATGTGCTCCAGATCTTTCACCAGCTCTGTTGCCCATGCCTCAGTGTGTCCAGAGTAAAACTAACCTGTCTTAGACCATCGTGAGACAGGTTAGTTTTTCCCTACCATCAAAACAGATTTATCCAGAATGCTAAAAAGCAGATCATAGCACAGGTGTCCGTACGATGGTCTGATTTGAATTGCAGTAATCTGAGCTGGACAAAATAGCTGGGGATCTGTGGACAGCCTGGCTTTGTGTGTCCAGGTTTTCTGCTTCAGTCAAGTCTCTCTCCTACCCTTCTGGCTCTCTGCAGTAGTCAGGTCAATACTCTAGTAATCTCTTCATGTCTCCTCCTCCCTGGCCATGCTGTCTGCTCTCCATTGGCCACTTGTAAGCTCAGCAGCCCCTGTGCACTGCTAGCAGCCACAGACGTGTCAAGTCAAGGTGCTGAGGACACCAGACGAGCAACAACTAAGTTTAGCTTCTCAAAAAAAAACAGCAGGAAGCAACTAGGACATGTTGTACTAACACGGGCTGCAGTTCAATAGTTGGTGCCGCTGGTTGGTCCAAGCTCACATGTGCACAGCGACTGTACATTTGCTGCTGTATAAGACACAGTGTCCTGTTGGGAAGCAGTATATATATTTTTTTCTATCAGCATCAAAGGTTTTCTTTTTTCTTCCCCACGTTGCTTTTGCCATGCAGCATCAAGGCTGCGTTCCAGCAGGTCTGCATTGTGTTGATTTGATTGTGTAGTGTGCTTGGGGTTTGCAGCTCTGTGCACTTTGGATCTGTCTCAACATCAAGGTCCATTTCCTTTTTTGTGGCTTTTAATAATGTCCTGTGATGTATTCACTCATTGTTATGACTGTATTGAAGCTGGATTCCTTGTGCTCCCAGCCACCATGCCCTAGCTTTGCTTTTGCATAGACTTTGCTGGGAGGAACAACAGAAGCATCTGGAATATTGTGTCCAGTTCTGGGCCCCACAGTTCAAGAAGGACAGGGAACTGCTGGAGAGAGTCCAGCACAGAGCCACCAAGATGATGAAGGGAGTGGAGCATCTCCCTGATGAGGAAAGGCTGAGGGAGCTGGGGCTCTTTAGCTTGGAGAAGAGGAGACTGAGGGGAGCCCTCATTAATGTTTATAAATATGTTAAGGGTGAATGTCAGGAGGATGGAGCCAGGCTCTTCTCAGTGATGCCCAATGGTAGGACAAGGGGCAGTGGGTGTGAGCTGGAACACAGGAGGTTCTGCTTAAACTTGAGAAGAAACTTCTTTACAGTGAGGGTGCCGGAGCCCTGGGACAGGCTGCCCAGGGAGGGTGTGGAGTCTCCTTCTCTGGAGACATTCAAGACCCGCCTGGACGCCTTTCTGTGTGACGTCATTTAGGTTCCTTCTCTGGCAGGGGGATTGGTCTAGATGATCTTTCGAGGTCCCTTCCAATCCCCAGCATTCTGTGATTCTGTGAAGGAGCACGGCCTGGTTGTAACACTGTGTTGTGAACTGAGAGATGAGTGTTGGGCATGTTTGAGAGAGGGTAGTGTGGCTTGATTTCACGTGTGAGGAAGCAGGCAGCTCTGTTCAGTCGTGGGGTCTGGGAGCTGGAAAAGGCACGAGGAGGGCTGTATTCTTCAAAGTCAGAAAGAGGAGTATGACTGTTCCTGCAAAGATATAGCTGAGCCCTTGCTGCCAACTGCTTGAGATGAACCTCAGGAGGGCAGAGCTAGTCACCAGGCATGGTGATCAGTCTGATGCTAAGAAATAACACGACAAATACGTCTTCACCACAGCAAACCTGCCGTGATCAGGTTTGACATGAGTGGATTTCATAGTGTTTTACAATGCAGATTTCTCCTTTGTGGAAAAACAACCTGTCCAGATCACCCTGTCAGCCCTTACAGAGGCTGGGGTGAAATTAGGATCACTGAGATCCCCTTGCAGTGCTTTATCATCCTTTCAATATAGTTTAAAGGCATGAATCTTGAAGCACTGAACTCGCTCTCTCCCTCCTGATCTCTTGGGATGGTGTGTGTGCTCAGTGGTGCTACAGACCCTCCTGTATGAGGAAGGTGGGGGATGATATTGCAGAGAAGGGGAAATCTTCATGAATCAAGCGTGGCAAAAGGACTTCAGTGTGTACATCTGCAGCAGCTGAGCAGTGTTCACAGAATGCAGTTGCGTGGTTGAACTCTTGAGGCTGAGGGAAGAGAAATCTGCAGCCAACCTCTGTGTAGCTGTTATGGTCTTTGATTGCTTTGTGTCAGCCTGGTGACTGTGTTTTCCACAGTATCCCTTTCGTTTGCCACAGGAACGAGCTGTGATCCAGCAAAAACCAGTCTTCATTCTTGTGCAGCTTGAGGATGGAAGTTCAGTTGGGTAGATCAGTCATCAGTGTGTCTTGTGGTGTAGACTGTCCTTTCTGCATGTAATAACTTCCTAATTTATTCCACAGTCTTTCTGATATAATAAAATGTATCCTTTTTTTTTTTTCCATCCCTTTGCAGCCCTCCCTTTACCCAAACTCCTGTTCCTGGAAGGAAGAGCCATCCCAAAGACAGTCTTGATTGCATGGGTAAGCGCTCTTGGAAGTTTGTATTTGCTTAAAAGTATAAAAAGCATAGAGTAAAGAAACTGAATAAAGGCTGTTAGAGAGGTGGCACTGCATGAAAAGTAATTAAAACAATCAAACAAACCAGCTCCATTGCTTAGGTTACACTTCAAAAATGACCCTGCAGTGATCAAACATGAATGCTGTCTAGAATGAAAAGACTCAGAGCATGAAACTCAGGCAGGGCTGCTCTTGTCATCATTAACCCCTCTTGACTCTGCAGCAATAGTGGTAGCACTGAGGAACCTTTGGACTTGGTTTGGGAGTCAGTTTGCAGCAACTGGGCAGCAAGGGCCCCGAAGTAAGTGGATGAAAGCAAATAAAGTTATTGAAAGATCAGAGATAGGTGCAGTGTTGGAAGAAGGTTGCTGAGGGGGCATTGCTCTTTTATTTGGAGACAACTGTGAGATGCTGAGAAGCTGGAAACAGGCTTGTAGCATCACCTTTTGTTTCTGTTAGTTTTTGTGAGTTGCACTTTCAGGATCCTGAGTTCCTACATAGCAAAACCCGAGTCCCAAACTCTCTAAGGAAGTTATGTCTCTTCCACTTGCATTAATAATTATCTGTAATATTGCAAATGCTGTTGGAGGAAGTGTATTGGTGACTTGCAAGGATCATAGGTTACTGCTTAGTCACTTCTAAACATCCAGCTGGTTAAGTCATGGAAACTCTGGAGTATTGTAATGACTTTCACTATTAAAAATTAACAAATGGCATTCAGCCTGTAGCACAGTAACTTCTCTCTGGCCCAAGGCAGGATTTCTAGATTGAACCACAGAAAGGAAGTTGCAGTCGCTCCATGTTGCTGAAGGTTTTAATACATCCCCAGTGGTAGGGGAGGCATTTTGTTTTGAGACACCACTTGCCATCGTCGCTCACATGTGACTTGCTGAGAACCTCTTGACCTGTCCTTGTTGCTCTTCTTGCTGACCATATTTCAGCCATTATCCACTCCTCTTGTGCGCTGCTCTAATGGGGAAATCATGCTGAAGCCTGGCCGAGGCCAGGAATGGTCTCCAAGGAGAGGCTGCTGGCCCCAGGCTAAGACAAACAAACAATCAGAATGGGCTGTGTCATTAGAGTTAGATGGAGGAAAAACATGAGGTGAAAGATGGGGGGGAAATGACAGATATTTTAATCTCAAGTTATTCAGTGCTACCAGCAATGGCTTCCTGTGCTGCATTTTTTTTATTAAAAAAAATATGTCCTTATCTCACATGTCCATCAATCTCTCTCATAATCTCATGTCTAATCTAAACTGTGATGGTCTTTAATCCCTTCTGTATATTCTTTCTATCTTTCTAGCATTTAATCAAAGTAAATATAAAAGTTGTAAGCTCTGGGGGCATAAATTGGTCTCTGGCTTTCAGAGGTCAGGAATCACATCGAGAAGAAAGAGGGGAGGGATTGTCTGGTGTTAGCCAAGTGCTGGATTTTTGCATTTCCCTGGAAATAGCTGACATCAGAGCAGAGGTTTTGAAGTGGATGGATCTGGGCCTGACTCTGCCTGACAATTCTGTTTCTGTTGCTAATTTTTGCGTTTTCCATATACAGATAAAATGTTCAGTGCTCTTTTTTGGAAACCAGGCATGGTCGATGTCAATCCCCTGCCTTGTATTTTAACAGTGTGGGCCAGAGTCCATAAACTCAATGGTTAAACCTCTGTTCGCTTTAGGGGGACCAAGGCCAGTGTGTATAACCCTTATTTCTGTGAAGGAGTATGTGACTGTGGAGAGATTTCAGGGTGAGCCTTGGGGAATGTCTGGTTATGTAAATGAACAGCTTGTTACCTCCTTCTTGCCTGTAATTCAGCATGAAGACCCAGATGCTTTCCCATAAGAAATGCTCTGGGTGTTTGATACTGAGCTGATCTCAGAAACATGTCTCTTCTTCCCTCCTGACAGATTTTGACATCCCATTCTGCGAGAGGTTTGGGAAAGGTGGGACCTTCCCGAGGCAGTACCACCTCTCCCAAAGTCGCAAGGACTACAGTGACGGTGAGGAAACGATGGAGGGTCGGGGAGGGAGGTGCTTGTGACAGTGCCTAGGACTGGTGAGACTTGTGAAGGAGAGGTTTCTAATAAAGGGACAACCACCAACTGATTTGGGATTCACTTGTCTATTCTGAAGAGCATCCTCTGTGAGACCTGGTGGGTCTGTCTGCTCTTGGGAAGTGCTGAGCATCTACAGCATGTATAAAAGTCTGTGCTCAGCTCCTCCTCTGCTTACACCCATTGTTTTAACTTAGCCACATGGATGGCTGGCATATCTCATCCCTGGTGGTGTCAACCTTTCTGTTCCCCTAAATCGCTTGCTTTTGAGGATGCTGGTTTGTGACCTTTACAGCAGGTTTCTCACGGAGCTGTAAGAAATCCCCTAGCAAATGCAGGGTAGCAGTATCTGTTCATGTCTTTCTTTTAAGCTGATGAGCTCTGAGCTTTTGGGACCACTCCATCACCTCCTTGCTACTCCTTCTTTTGCTGTATGAGACTGCAAGTGGTGGAAGGCAAAGCTGAATAAGAATCAAATTCCCTTGGGAAAACAAAAAAACCCCAAAAAACCCAAAACTGAGTGCATGCAGACAGCATACTGAGCCTTCCAGAATGAACTTCATCTCTCACTGACAGCACCCTTGTGAAAAGCAGTTCTCACAAGATCTGGCACTGCTTGTGTGGTCATTTATATTTTGAACTTAGGGGATGCCAGGGATAATTTGCAATGTAAATCCCTGCCTGTTCAGAGTTTAATTGTGATTAACAACCAACAAAAACCCTAATGTAATTAAACTGTTGCAAACCCCTCTGGAAACATCTGCATTAGATCTAATGCCTGCTGTTAACAACTCTTAAATTGAATTAAAAATGTTCACAGGGCTTTGCTTCAGTTTCATCAACCTTGCTTTGTTTAATTTGAAGAGGTGCATCATTGGATCTTGGCAGCAACATGAGAAGGTGGTGATAGGTAGATCCAAGCTGCTCTGTGCATTCTTGCCATAATTCCCCCTTTTTCTCCTACAGGCCGGAGGACTTTCCCCAGGAGTTACTTCCCACAGGAGAACCTGTTTCAGCTTGTCCCTTCTAGCCGAACCAAGAGCTTTAATGGGGACAGCAAGCTCAGCACCTTGCAGTATGATGAATACAGGCCCAAACGGTGGAACAATTGTGAAAAAGGTCTGCAAGTCTTCAGCACCTCCCCTACGAAAGCTAGGAACTGTAAGTGAATCAAATCCACTAGTGTCTGAGGTCTCAGTACATCTGGGTCTCAACACAAAATTGAGTTACCATCACCTGTTGAGTTAATGGGCATCAGCTAAGCTAACCATGTGTGAATGCACCCTGATTCCATCCCCTGCATGAGACACACTGCACCAGCTCACCTCTCAATGAGGAAGATTTAATGCAACACACTGTATCTTACCTTGGCCTTGAGCTGAGAGTGTGTATGGGGTCAACTGGTGTTGATCACTTGCTGAGCTGCAGAAAATTGCTTGTGTGAACCACTCCTATAGCACAGGAGAAAAAGTCCAACATTGGCTAAGAAGGCAGATTTTGGAAGAAGGACTCAAAGAAATGTGATTTTCTGGGACTTGTTTATGCTTTATACTAATTCAAACTGGGAGGTATCCCCCCTATACCAGTAGCACTACTGCAATTAAAACTGGTTTGTCGTGCCCCTGGAGTAGAGGGACTCACTGCCTGCCTTGGACAGCTCATTGCAAACCTGATCTGCACTCTGTAGGATCAGGTGGATCCTGATGCTGAAGTCTCTCTACTTTGCTCTTCTCTCAACTCTCTCCTCTCTTGTGTAGCCCTGCAGGCACCTGTGAACTGGAGGCTGGGGAAGCTGCTTGGAAGAGGAGCTTTTGGGGAAGTTTATCTCTGCTACGATGCTGACACTGGCCGGGAGCTGTCAGTGAAGCAGGTCCCTTTTGACCCTGACAGTCAAGAGACAAGTAAAGTGAGTACAAGGGCAGGACTGCATTCTGCATTAGCTTTGCTGGTGTCTTTGTTCACACCTTTCCAGAAGAACACCTTGAGCACAAGTAATAACAATAAGTAAACCTGTCTCAAAGCCAAGCCCCTGTGTATCCCATCTGTCTTTCTCTTTACCTTTTTCTTAGGGCAGTGTTCCTAATTTCTGAGCCTTATGTGGCTCATATCCTCCTGGGCAGCTTCACAAGTGCTCAGCATCGAGTAATATTTGGTTAATATTCCCAAAGTAACCATTCCCTTTCATCATGAAGCGTGTCTGTTTGTTGCAGGAGGTGAATGCCTTAGAATGTGAGATTCAGCTGTTGAAGACTCTCCGTCACGACAGGATAGTGCAGTACTATGGGTGCTTGCGGGATCCCGAGGAGAAGAAACTGTCCATCTTTGTTGAATACATGCCAGGTGTAAGTGTGGTTTCTGCTAAAGATCATCCTGAGAGACAGAGAACAGATTTAGACTGCCCTGGAGTTTGGTGAAATTTAGATCAGGAGTTAAACTCTACAGCTGAGCTGCTCTATAACCGATGAGCCAAACAAAAACAGGGGATCTCAGCATCCATACGGCTTGGGAAAGCTTAGGTTGTGAGTCAGATGTCATGGTGAAGCTCCTCAACACGCAGGGGGTGAAATCAAAAGCCTTGAAGGCAAGTTTTAGGTTTGAATCCTGGAGCAGGTTGTGTTCACAGTCTGGAATCTGAACTTGGTGAATGTAGGACATGATCCAGATTTGTCTCCAAACACTGTAGCCTGAGCCCATCCTTAAGTATTTACTGCAAATCCCTGCAGGAAAAGCTAATAGTACAACTGTCCACCCACAGCTGTCACCAGTTATTTATGGCTCTCGGCACATGTGTATTAAAAACAGTGTTACTCGCTTGTAAGTCTTCTCCTCTTCAGGACAGAACTTCTTTTTGGTAGCATTATCCTCTCATGCGCGAGTGGCTTCAATTTGTGACTTTGCAGATATAGGATAAAATAGCCCTAGGGAAAAAGATCAGGAAGCGTTGAGGGTGTGTGAGGAGGAGCTGGAGAATGTACACAGATTAGTTGAACATCTTTCTCCATTTACAAGCACGTGAGTTACATCAGCCATCTAGGCAAAGTCATTGGTGGGTATAAACCAGCATAATGCTATTTCCATTGCTGGAGGATCTGTTCTCCTAAGTCCCGCCTGTCCAGCTGGATTCATTCCCCAGAGTGTGGGAGAACAAATCCTTGTTTATACAGAGATTTGTAAGGTCAGAAGGGACAATTAAGTCATCTCGTTGCAAATAATTTTGGTCGTTAGTAAGTGTGCTAGGAGCACTCCTAACACATCTTGCACATAATCAGGTGGACTTCCACGTGTTTGAGTCTCTCCCAAGCCCTTTCCTCCCTCTCATCTTGCAGGCAGGCATCTCACTTTCAGACCTTACCACAAGGCATGGACCCAGAGGAATGAGCCCCAAGAGTTCCAGCAGTCCCCTCGCTGCTCATTCTGCAGCACGCCGATGTTTGTTGGCAGCCAGGAAACCAACATTTGATGCTGGGGCAGTGTCCAGCAGGGCTGGAAGTTTAATGTTTGTTTTTTTAATGATAAACCAGAGCTCTGACCAAACACAGATTGACTTTCCTGCTACAATGACGGCTCATTTCAGAAAAGCAACCCAGGGCTTTGGTTTCCAAGGCCAGTGGAAGTGATTGAGTTCCCAAACCTTGCAGGACAGCAGCTCCACGATGCTGGTCTGGCCAAGCTTCTGATTTAACACAGCCAGCTTGGCAAAATCTTCACAGGGCCAAGCTTGGGGTGCACCATTGGCCTGGCATTTTTATGACTGCTCTCATTAAATAACTGTATTTTTTTTGTCCTGCCCTATCCATTCAACTATTTTTTTTTAAATTTATTCTTGGAAAATGGAATGATCTATCTGACACAACACCCTCAAGAACCAGTTTTCCCTTCCTCAGTACCATGTTTGATATCCTCTCATCAGGATGAGGGAAGCCAGGATATGAAAGCTTGTTCGGGTTGTGGGTGAGAGAATAAAAGTTGTATGAGGGGTAATTTCAGATCATCTCAGGTTCCTTCAGCAGCACTGTGAAAGGGAAGGGAGAGGCCCATCCACAAGATCATCACCAGCCTCAGAAGAAGGCCAAAACAGTAGCTGGGCAGAGCAGCAGTGAGGTGGGTTGATGTGGAAAAGCTGATACATTTTCAGTGACTGACTTGGAAAAAGAGCATCCCACTTGGAAGAAAAGGACTATGGCAGTCTTGGATCAACCCCAGAGCTGCAGGACAGACAGAAACTGATGAGTTTCCTCTCCTGCTCTTCAGCCAACCTGAATGCTGGAGGTAGATCTGTGTGCTGCCTCTCTGGTTGAACCCCAAATCTGCCTCTGGTTCATCCCTGCTAAAACCCAGCTCTGGCATAGTGAGGGACATCCATTTCCAAATGCACAGAAAATACAGCTAAAACCAAGGGGGTCAACACCTTGCAGATGGCAGATGTCTGCACCCCTGCTTCGTTCCCTCTTAGATCAATAAAATCAAACCAGTAGGAACCTGCATGCCTGGGTCAGAAAGCTGCCCAGAAGGAAGGGATCTGGGGGTGCCTGTTGACAGCCAGCTGAACTTGAGCCAGCAGTATGCCCAGGTGGCCAAGAGGGCCAACAGCATCCTGGCCTGGATCAGGAACAGTGTGGCCAGTAGGACCAGGGCAGTGATCGTGCCCCTGTACTGGGCACTGGTGAGGCTGCACCTCGAGTACTGGGTTCAGTTTTGGGCCCCTCACTGGAGGGATTTAAAAGATCTGTAGATGTGGTGCTGAGGGACATGGTTTAGTGGGCATGATGGTGTTGGGTTGACAGTTGGACTTGATGATCTTAGAGATCTTTTCCAACCTTAATGATTCTATGATTCTGTGATTCTAAGTTGTCTACCCTGGGTGTTCTTGAAGCAGTCCCATGTGTGGCTGATCATGTCATGTCCCTCATGAGTCTTTCCGTCTCATGGCAGTGGGTAGTTCTTGCTGTGTGAACTCACTTTGGGGAGGCTTCTTAGAAGACTGACTCATCATCTTGGTCCTGAAGAACTAGTCAAGTTGATACTCTCACTTGAGTTGTAACTCCTCATCAGTTTGGTCCTTCTCCATGAGCTATGGGTGATGTCCAGCCACTAGAGGGGGAAAAAGATCTTCAGTGTTGTCAGAAGATAGCACTGGCACACACCAGAGACCATACCCCTTTCTCCACTGGGATCTGTGACATTGGGAACAAGTTCTACCACCATTCAGCACTTAGTGGATTTTTATCTTGCTGTTTCTACAGCAGAGTGGCTTTTTTAAGCTGGGAGAGAGAGTAGTCAGGAGAATTTAAAAAGTCACTGTGACACGATGCACCAGAAGGTTCTGCTGGTCCTTATGGATGATGCGTGATGTTTCTTTGCAACAGGGCTCGATAAAGGACCAGCTAAAAGCTTACGGTGCTCTGACCGAGAACGTCACACGGAAGTACACCAGGCAGATCCTGCAGGGAGTCTTCTACTTACACAGCAATATGATTGTCCACAGGGACATTAAAGGTGAGTAGATAATACAGAGAGGCTTGCTTGAATGTGTTCGTCCCAACCTCCCCCCACCCCAGTATAAATTCTTGTGCAAAATATAGTGCTGGGATCTGGTATTTAAAGTATTTTTGCCCCTGACCTTCACCAGCTTAACTATGAGAATCTTGAACAACCAGCTGAACCCAAAATCTTCTGCTGTCTTCCTGCTTGGGACGCCCAGATATGGTACCCTTAAGAGGGATTATTGTTAACTGCCCTTACACATCTAAAAACCTGGTGTAACGTGCCCAGGAGTTGAGAGGTTCTGGCAGTCAGAGGGATCTGAGGCTCTGTTCTGCCCTCTACACTTGGAGAGGATGATCTGTCATCTCCTATTCACTGCTCACTTTTGGGAAACCTGCTGAGTGAGACTATCCAGGAGAGGTGATGGGAGTCAACCCTCTTGGAGAGCAGCTACCTTAGGAGAGGGGAGGTTTCCATAGTGCTGAGTCCAACCCCACCAAGGCTCTCTCATGTTCAGCTCTTTGCTTTTGCCCTTCCTGCTGTCCTCACTGTAACCACTTCAACTCAGGTTCCTGCTTCATCTCTTGGGGGGTTTTGTTTTTGTTTTTTACCCCTAGGTGCCAATATTTTGAGAGATTCTGCTGGAAATGTGAAACTTGGAGATTTTGGGGCCAGCAAACGCATCCAGACCATCTGCATGTCTGGAACTGGGATTAAATCTGTCACGGGAACACCATACTGGATGAGTCCAGAGGTTATCAGCGGAGAAGGCTATGGAAGGAAAGCTGATGTGTGGTAAGGAATACAGTAGAAACCCCACCACTACTGCTTAAACAAATGATCCCTTTGGGAAGCTGGAATGGGAGCCACAGGTATAGCTGGTAGTTGGAAGATGGAGCAGTGGCAAGGATGAAAATGGGAGCTAAATGTTAGGATCAACTGTGCAGATCTCCACAGGGAGTATGTTGTAGCTGAAAGTCCCAGAACAGGAGCACTTAAAATCACAACTTGCTTTTAGAAGCTTTTATCATGTCTGAGGGCCATGGAGAGATTGACTCTGTAGCTGCTTTTTAATTCTGGGAAGCAGATTGATAACAAAATTTGCTAAAAGAGCTGTTGAGTTTTGATAGCCCTGATTTTAGGTCAGCTAGAGCCAGCTTGGAGGCTCAGGATGATCTTGTATGGCCTCTCAAAAACTGCTGCTGGGTGTTTGCATGTGCCTCACACACAAAGACATCTTTGGTTGAACTTGATAATCTTAAAGGTCTTTTCCAACCAAAATGATTCTATGATTCTATGACAACCAGAATCATTGGCTGCTTATGAATGTTTTGATCTGTGGAGATCCACAGATGTCAGCTGGAGCCTAAAAGATTTGGGATAATATTATTATTCCTCCCAATAAACAAGGAGGAAGCACTGTTTCCACGGTGTGCTTTCTGCTGGGTGACCAAGCAAGGTAGAGTCAACAAAAACTAGTCCCTCCACCGGGGGCCTCAAGGGGAAACCTAGGGAGTCCTTAACAGACAGGCCTGCACTGTCTGCTCCAGCTGATGGGACGGTGTCTGCAGAGTTGTTTCTCTTGCATCTTCTCATTTCTCTTTCTCTAGCTGCAAAAGTATGCAGCTTTTTTCCTCTTCCCCTTTTTTCTTAGTTCTGTTCTCACAGAGATGTTACTGATGGGCTCAGCCTTGGCCAGTGGTGGGTCCTTATTGTAGCCGGCTGGCATTGGCTGTTGGACATGGGGGAAGCTTCTGGCAGCTTCTCACAGAAGCCACCCCTATGCCCCCCACTGCTACCAAAACCTTGCCATGCAAACCCAATACACTCCTCAGATGCAGCTGGAGGTGAGGTTGGATGTGGGTGAACATGTTTCATTCTGGCTCAGCTTCCCGGGGAACTATGTACTATTGCTGAAACCTTGGTGTATAAACTTGTGCCTGGGTTTCCCTTCATGGCATGCTCCACTAAGCTCTCTCACATGCTTTTATGAAACTTAGTATCTGCCAGTTAACACAGGAAGGAAAGCCACCAGCTTTAGGGCAAGGCTTGTGAGTTCACTCTCACTAGTGGGAGCGGAGAGCCCTGAGCCAAGGACCTATGTGAACAGTGAGCTTCAAGGGGCCACGTGTACTGGAGATGCGCGCCCATCTCTCACAGAATTGCCTGGATTGGAAAAGACCTTTAAGATCATTGAGTCCAATCATAAACCCAACACTGACAAGTCCCCGACTAACCCATGTCCCTCAGCACTATGTCTACACGACTCTTCAATCCCTCCAGGGATGGGGACTCCACCACTGCCCTGGGCAACCCCTTCCAATGCCTCAGAACCCTTGCAGCAAAGAAATTCTTCCTCACATCCAATCTCAACTCCCCTTGGTCCAGCTTGAAGCCATTTCCTCTTGTCCTGTCCCTTGGTCCTTGGTTGAACAGACCCACCCCCACCTCTCTCCACCCTCCTTGCAGGGACTTGGACAGAGCCAGAAGGTCTCCCCTCAGCCTCCTTTTCTCCAGGCTCAACACCCCCAGTTCCCTCAGCCAGGAACTCAGCACACTTGTGCTCCAGACCCTTCCCCAGCTCCGTTGCCCTTCTCTGGACACAGGTTTGGTTCCCACTCAGTCCATTCCAGGCAGGTGCAATCCCAGAGCTGATTAGAATTCGGACTCACAGCCACCTCAGTCCCTTACCCGCTGTCTCACCCCTGTGTGCTTGGTGTCGTTGCAGGAGCGTGGCCTGCACTGTGGTGGAGATGTTAACGGAGAAGCCGCCGTGGGCAGAGTTGGCAGAGTTTGAAGCCATGGCAGCTATTTTTAAAATCGCCACCCAGCCGACCAACCCCCAGCTCCCCGACGGCGTCTCAAACTCCTGCCGCAACTTCCTCAAGCAGATCTTCGTGGAGGAGAAGCGGAGGCCGACGGCCGAGGACCTGCTGAGACACCCCTTCGTCAACTGCGGGCTCTGAGCCCCTGGCAGCAGGGATGGGGAGTCGCCGGTGGGATGGGGGTGGCCGCCAGACCCGCGGCCTTTTGTGCTCTGCGGTTCAGACCTCTGCTCTGGGCTGTCCTGGCGGTGGCCCCCACAGGTCCCTTCTTGCTCGTCACCATCTCAGCACCCGCCACGTTGTTGGATTTCCAAGCTGCGCTCGGGACCATCAGCCCTGGGAATTCAGAGCGAGGGATTTCCAGGACTGTGAGGGTGCTGGCCCAGGACAAAGCAACCATCTTGCTGCCAGTGATGTCGGGGTTGTCCCCCCCTCACCGTGTTACTTATCTCTTGGGGAAAGTGCAGTGAATGGGATCTGTCCTCCGTAGGGTGACAGTGACACTGGCAGCATCCCCAGGAGGAGCAGCAGCAGAGGAATATGATGCTCGGTGGTGATCACCACCTTTCACAGGAGAACAGACACGGGTTTCAGCCAAGCCGGAGGAGATGATCCTCAGACCGCAGAGTCGAGGGGACCCGGGTGTCCCTGTTCATAAGGGCGTTTGAAGACTGTTCTGTGCCTTAAGCGGTTACAATCAAGGAGTGATGCTCGACGGGGCGCAAAGCACCGAGTCGGGCTCCGTGATGCAGCAGCCGTGTTGACTTTGCCTTTGTGTGTGTGTGTGTGTGTGTGTGTGCACATGTGTGTGAATCTTGGAAGGGGTCTTCTCGTGGCGCAGGAGGTCTCTGCGGGGTACACCCACGGACGGATGCCTGGGACCTCTGCCACGAGCCGTGCAGAGGGGTGTTTAAAAGCCATTGATGTCTGCATTTGTGCTGGGAACCATCAGGGTTCAGGTGGGAGCTGGAGGAGATCTTGGTGAGGTTTATAGCTCTGCTCACACTTGTGCCCTTGCTGCTGTGCTGGAGCTGGAGGGATGCCAGCACGTTTTGGAAGCGGAACTGCAGGAGGAAGCTGGTGGGTCTCAAAAACCCAAGCAGTTGCCTAAAATTAGGTAGAGAGGGATCCGAGCTGCTGAGGGCTGGGTGCCTTCTCCTCCATACGTTGTGAGACCAGCCCAAGGTGCAGGGAAAGGGGGCATCACCTCCACGATGGTGCCCAAGGGAGGAGCTACAGGACCATGAAGCCTCAGACTGGGAGAGCAGATCTGTGTTGGTCAAGGGAAGCTGGAAATATTTGAAGTTGTAGGAAAAAATGGACCAGTTGAAAGCAGAGTTGGGCTATGGCCTCTTTGACCTGTGCTATCCTGCTGGAAAAGCTGCACAGGGAGCATGCACAGAGTCCCTGGAAGTTAATTAATTAATCAGATCTTGATTATTTTAGACAAGTTTATTGCACCATTCCACCTCCCCCTTCCCTGTTGCATTAGCTATTTCCACCTGGCTCAGAAGAGGGTTCAATAAGCAGTTACTGGGAGGTTGCCATCTTCAAGGCGGTGTGACAAACACAAGTTTATTTTAATATAGTTTTTAAGTGAAAATGAAAAGTGTTGCTTGGAGTGAAGAGGAAACTGAGAAATCGGTTGTTTGTGTGACTTCACACATCCTGGAATTCTTCCGTGTGGAAGAGATCAAGGCTTCGCACCGCTGGTGTGGCGGTGGGAGCGTTTCCTTGTCCACAGCTCCAAAAAGAGAAACAAAAACTAGAAAACAAACAAACAAACAAACCAACCCACTGGTAGTGTTAGGGCAAATTAAAAGAAATAGCTAAAAGGATTCCCTATAAATTTATGTGCAAAGCTGCAGAGGCCAGTTATTCCCAGGGGCTTGTGCCAGTTTACCACAGTGGTGATGGGCAGCTTTCCTCGGGGATGGGGGATGAAGAATTTTATTCTGTGAATAGGACCAAATCCACCAGTGTGTTCAGTAATATGGGATGGATGGAAAAAAAAAAAGAAAAAAAAAAAAGAAAAAAATAATCAGTGTTGGCTGGAAAGGGTTTTGTCAGAAGAGGGTAACAAAGTGCTTTCACCAAAGCTAAAAACCCACCATTTTTAAGCTGTTTTATCCTCTTTCATTGAATCTGGGTTTGATTTTCTCAGCCCTTTAGTGGTGGGTGGGTGTTTTCCTTCTTTCCAAAACCTTGTGAACAAAACTGGGTTCCTGGCTGCCCCAAAACACTCCCAGGGCCCCCAACTTGCCCAAATCCTCCCATGGATGGATGCGGCTCGTGTGTGTGTGTGTGTGTGTGTGTGTGTGTGTGCACACGCGTGTGTGCTCGTGTGTGCGTGTGCGACTCGCTCCTCAGGTGCCTTTGCCTTTTTATTTTTTAAAACCCCTTGCAGTGTTCTGATGTACAGAATGAAACTAGGAGAAGAGAATGTAATACTATGCCATGTAAAGTTGGTTTTTGTTGGGTTTTTATTGATTTTATTTGGCCTGTAGCAGGCCCAGTGGCTTTCCCGGCTGGCTGCATTGTCGTGTATCCCTTGAAAAATTGTTTTCTTTCTGGGGGAGGCTGGAGCAGGACATCACCTGTCCCCTGCACACCCGTCTGGTCGGAATGGCAGAGCTCAGAGGGTTGCCTTCAGTAGAGCAGAGTCTGGTTGGAAGCCTGTGGCTAGTGGCGTCCCAAGGGGTCTGTACGGAGTCCAGTCTTCCAAGATACTCATCAATGGATGAAGGGACAGAGTGTACCTTCAGCCAGTTTGCTGATGATACAGAACTGGGAGGAGTGGTTGATGCACCAGGAGGTTGAGCTGCCATCCAGTGAGACTTGGACAGGCTGGAGAGTTGGGTGGGAAGGACCCTAATGAAGTTCAACAAAGGCAAGTATTGAGTCCTTCTTCTGGGGAGGGATAACCCCAGGGACCAGTGCAGGATGAGGGCTGACCTGCTGGTAAGCAGCCCTGCAGAGAAGGACCTGG
>NW_010317477.1:0-1008 GCF_000700745.2 Antrostomus carolinensis
TAGGAGATGGATCAGATGGTGCCTGGGTTTCATCTGGGTAATGGGTCCAGCCGAGCTCCTTGGCCACTGGTTCCCTTCATGGGGCCGTTGGTCACCAGAGCAGAGGTTTTTTGGGGTCCCCCCCAAGGAGGGAGCTGGTGGGGGAACATGTTCACCCCCCAACGCGGTGCCAGGATGCAGTGCTGCTGCAGGAAGAGATGGTGCTGCCATCTCCTGATGGTGACCCCAAGGGAGAGCTGGGGCTGGCAGCCACCCTCCCATGGCACCAACCATCTCCCCGCCAACAATCATCTCCTCTGCAACAACTGTCCCCACTGCAACAACCATCTCCCTTCAAGAACCATATGCCCTGCAACGACCATCTCCTCTGCAACAAAACCTCTGCCCTGCAACGCTCATCTCCCCTCCAAGAGCCATCCCTCCTGCAAGGACCATCCCTCCTGCAAGGACCATTCTTCCTGCAACAACCATCTCCCCTGGAACAACCATCTCCCCTCAAGAACCATCTCCCCCTCAATGCCCATCTGCCCTGGAAGGACCATCCCTTCTGCAATAACCATCTGCCCTGCAACAACTGTCTCCCCTGCAACGACCATCTTCCCTCAAGAACCATCTCCCCTGCAACACCCACCTCCCCTGCAATCATCTCCCTGTGCACAGACCTTCTCCCCCCACATCACAGACCCTGGTGGCTGCGGCCACCTGGGGACACGGATGTTGGGGACACGCTCCCCTCCATGCCCAAGTGACCCCACCTCCAACGGCATCACCCAGTGCAGCCGCAGCCCCCTCTCCCATTCCAACCTCCTTGACCCCCGAGGGGTCTGACCCCCCTCCCTGGCTGTGGGGGAGGTAGGAGGTGGCAGTGGGGGGACACGGGGGGTGGTGAAACGCTCGACAGATGGACTGCGGAGACGGTGGCACCTCGGCCGGCTGGAGCCGCAGTTCAGCGCGAGCAGGGAAACGGGCTAAATTTAGCCACTTCCCTCGGTGCCAGCTTTGTTCCCC
>NW_010317478.1:0-18530 GCF_000700745.2 Antrostomus carolinensis
GATTCTGTGATATATTTTCAATTCTTAATGAATAGTGTAAAACATTTTCAGTTGGAAGGGACCTACAATGATCATCTAGTCCAAAGTTAATGACACCTGGAACTGGAGGCATCAGGAGGTCTGGGGTCCCCAGCTTGAGGAAATCTGTCTGGATCCTCTGTCTGCCTGGGGTGCCAAGGAGTTGCGTATATCCAGAGCTTCCAGACTCTTGCTCCTTTTCTTTCTGCCTGGTGGGCTAACAGATAGCTGGCATCCTTGGATTTTATGAGCAGGGATACTCTACTCTGAGTTTCTTGGCATCCTGCCTAATAAGATCTGTAGAGGAGCCAGCAGCTTAGGAGCTCTGCAATCTCTGAGACAATCCTGGAGCAATAACTTCTTTCAAACTCCCACTCTCTGTCAACCTGCCAGGAGTACTGTTGAAGAACATGGAAGGGGACTTGGCAGGAAATCAGGCGTGATTCCTGCAGCCTCATCAAAATTAAATGTTCCATGCAAAATGTTGCTAACCACTTTTAGTAACCCCGCGCAGAAACCCTAACATGTCAGCACCTAATCCTGGAGGTCCTACATCCCCTTGCTTTAGGTATAATGGGTTCAAAGCTCAATGAGGCAGAAGAGAGGACAAAGAGATATTTACACCATCCTGGTATCTCTGTAGTTGGGATGTGGATCAACTGCAGCTCTTCACATAGCACTAGATTGCCTGTAGTCAGATGGCCTACAAATCCCTGTTGTCCTAATAGTATTGGAGGACATGGTTATTCTAGGAAGGCTCTTGACTAGTGTAGCGGCTAATATGATAGTACCGGAAAGGCAGATGAAATACATGTTGGCACTCTGTGCTTTTTCCCATGCTTGCTTTATGGTTGACCTTGAGGTCTGTGTCTGGGTAGAGCTATTGGTCCAAACAATGTGGACAGGAGAACTGTCCAGATACACAAGTGTCCCAAGCATGTACTTAAAATTCAATACAATTATTTCCAATGTAAGTTATATCAGCCTAAAAGTTACTGAAATTTATAATCTACAGCTACAGAGTGATGTTTCAGCAGCTGGAGGTCTCTGGAAAGCAATCATGGCTCTTGCTTTTTCTAGCCATAGAGCAGAAGGATGATAACATAACAGGCCTTGTGGCTTACTGTCATGACTATGGCCCCTGCAGGGTGAATTAGGACTAATGATGTAATGCAAAACTGTCAAAATGGCAGAGAAAATCTGGGCCACTGCCTTCATCTTGTCTGGTTTCCAAATTTTTCAGTGCTCAGAGGGACAGGATAATAACAAAGTTTGATTTTCTACTATGTAGGTCGTATGCTCTATGCTGAATCCCCCACCACAGGGGTAAAGCTAGACCAGGGAAACTTGCTTTGCCTTGTTAATATTGATGGGAATAGCAATTTTTTTTTCTTTTATTAATAATTTGCAAGTAGTTAGATTTGGACTTTTACTGTTGGTGATGCATTAAAATATGTTGCAGTAACAATGTGTTGCAGTTATTAAACTCCAGAGTCTTTAGACTGCTGCCTCTGAGCAAAATTCACTGTTGGTCTGGAGGCTTTCCAGGTGGTGAGTGGACTGTCTGACTCTGCTGTGGGGAGCTCAAGGACATCACCCCACTAGTGCTCCTGTGACCACAGCTCTGGCAGACAGGGCTGTGCAGGCTGACACACAAATCTACTGGAGGCTGATCTGGGAACAGGGTGAGGAAGTAACCACAGAAAGCCTATGATTTGCTCACAGACTTGTAACGGTACTGTTTTGATTGCTACTTTAAAAAACCCAATCCAACCTACTCTAGCAGTTTTTCTGGTTTGTAACAGTGCTTTGTAAAGATCAGGCAAGGAAAACAAATAAAAACAGGAAAGCTCAAATATTTGTGTGCTCCTGTCTTCCTAAGCTTTTGCTATGGGATGCTGAGCATCTAAAAATCCTCCTTCTCAAATGCTACTTAATCTGTTCTGGATGCCGGCAATGTGCACTTGCAGCCCAGAAGGCCAGCCGTATCCTGGGCTGCATCAAGAGAAGTGTGGCCAGCAGGTCAAGGGAGGTGATTCTCCCCATGTACTCCGCTGGAGACTGCATCCAGTTCTAGAGCCCCAACACAAGAAAGACATGGACCTGTTAGAATGAGTCCAGAGGATGCCACGAGGATGATCTGAGGGCTGGAGCACCTCTCCTATGAGGACAGGCTAAAAGAGTTGGAGCTGTTCAGCCTGGAAAAGAGAAGGCTCCGGGGAGACCTTCTAATGGCCTTCCAGTACCTGAAGGGGCTACAGGAAGGCTGGGAAGGGACTTTTTACAAGGGCAGGTAGTGATAGAACAAGGTATAATGGCTTTATACTGGAAGAGGGTAGGTTTAGATTAGATATTAGGAAGAAATTCTTTCCTGTGAGGGTGGTCAGACACTGGCGCAGGTTACCCAGAGAAGCTGTGGCTGCCCCCTCCCTGGACGTGTTCAAGACCAGGTTGGATGAGGCTTTGAACAACCTGGTCTAGTAGAATATCTCCCTGCCATGGCAGGGGGGTTGGAACTAGATGATCTTTAAGGTCCCTTCCAACCCAAACTATTCTATGATTCTGCATATATCTTTTTTCCCTGCACGGCTGGAGGTGTAGTGGGCTATAAAAATGCTTTGTTGAAGTGTGAATTCACTTGCCCATTTTTCTGAGGCTGACAGCAGCAAGGCAAATCTGCTGATCAGTTACTTCTGTGACTGTGCATTTAAGGGAAAGACATTTCTTTGTTACTGCTGCAGCATGATTGCAGCAATTAAAAAAACCTGTGCCTAAGGAGGAGGCAATAACTCTGAAAGCATCTTTGGTGACTAAACATTATACTCTAAATATGCAGTGTTGCTGCTGATTTTTCCAGTCTCCTGTGAGTCATAAAATCTTGTCTCGTATTGAATGAGCCATTCTTAATGACCTTGACTTTTTTTTAAAAAATGCCTGTGATTCCACTTAAGTCAAATAATTTAAATGAATGATTTTCTATAGGACATTTGTAGTGCTTTTCAGATCATTAAAATTCCTTAAGGACAAGGTGCAGGTTAGCATTTGCAGGCATCACTGCTGTCCCCAAGACAAAGCCCCTCTGACCCAAAGGTTGCTGTAGCTTAGATGAATGCAACCCTTGGTCTTCTGGGCAGCCTTTACCCATGCAAATGTGAATAGGACTGCCTGGGAAGATCATTTGGTAAAGAGATGGCATGCTCCAGAGACTGAAGGGCTCAAACGGCCTCTACTTCCAAGGACCTCATGTTGTCCTGCTCACAATTTGTGCTCTTTTACCCCAGCAGGTCTTTCAGATTTTCACACTTGTACTTACATCCTTAGCTTCCCCAGTACGCCCCACAGACCAGGGTGCTGCTCTGAGGCATGGACTTTCCCCTCGTAGTCTGTTGATCCAGTTTGCAATGCCTTGCTGCATTGGGGTTGAATCAAACTCAGCAAATGAAACAGGTTTTCACCAGATTCATGGCTGTCACCTATTGCAAATATATCTGTTCCAGTGGTGTTCTACAACTAGTCTGTGAAACTGACATTACGCATTACCAACAGAACCCTGTCATTAAGATTTTGATATTAAGGATACCTCTCTGAGAAACTGTGAGGGAAATCAGTGGCCCACCAGCCCAAAAGGTTTGGAAATAACAAAGTTGAACGGGCTTCTATTGCATATTTTTCTTTTGGAGCTGTGGGACTGTTGTGGGTCAATCTGACTGTTGCATATTCAGCACTGGAAGAAACACCGTATGTCCCAGTTGCAACTGGGTGTCTTATGATGCTAAAGCACACAATGAAATATATTAAATGTGAAGTATTTCTTGTGGTTGTTGCTACTGTCTGTTACTATGGGTATTTTTTTTATGATTCTCATTTCTTTAACTAACCTTAGTGAAATATGCACTTGATAGGGATTGTCTCCATTTTTGACTTGACAAGATGTGATGCTTTCAGTCCTTTGGCTTGCAGCCAAACACAGTCACTCTCTCACCCCGCCTGCCCCAGCCCCAGGGAGTAAGGGAGAGAATTGAAAGGGTAAAAGTAAGAAAACTTGTGAGTTGAGATAAAAACAATTTACTAATTGAAATAAAATAATAGTCATAATAGCAATAATAACAGAATATTACGAATGAGTGATGCACAGTGCAATTGCTCACCACCTGCCAACTGACGTCCAGCCTGTGCCAGCCAGTGATCCCCAAGCTGAGACAGTCCCAAAACTCAAATCCTAGAAGAGTGAGCCCAAGTGGTCCCCAAGAGAATACCCCCATTTTCTAGTCAGCCCTGGTTAATATACTAAACATGATGCAATATGATATGGAATATCTCACTGGCACATCCAAATGCCAGGTTTGGGGTTTGCTATTCACTACACTTCTCCCTCCCAGTCCTAATGCAGCTGTGAACCAGCCAAACACGGTGGCCTTGAGCTCCAGCAGCAACTAGTAACATTAGTACTTTTATCAATCTTCTCATAACAAATCCTATACCAAAACCATAATATCTATTCTAGCTAAGAAGAAAATTACCTCTGTCTTAGCAAAAACAGGACACAAAATAATCCTTCTGGAATTTGCTTTTTCATTGTATTGAGTTGCATTGTTGTTTTGAGATGTTTCTCGGCAACAATGTGCCTGCTATATAGAAGGTACCACGCTGCTGTTATGTTCGGACATGTCATGCTGTTATTGTCTCTAAAGTGAGAGGTTAACTCATTTGTATTAGCCTGTAAATCCATTATAACTGTCTTAATGGGAGAGATGTAAATAAGTAAGTTCATGTCTTCAATTTGCCTTAGCACAGAAAAGAGCCTGTATTTAATAAGCATTGTTAGATTTTCAAGGCTAGTAAAAGCTCTGGGGTATGTAAATGGGGTGATGCCTGTACAGGAAAATCAAAATGATAAAGTAAATGGAGTCTTGTGGAAGTAGCTTTGAATACAAGAGTGTTTTATTTGTTTCTTATTTTAAATTGGAATAGGGCCACTCTTTAATTAGGACTAGCTCTGGGTGAACTCTATCATAAAAAAAAAAAAAAGATTCCAGCTGGTTTTTCCTTTTTTTGTGTGTTCTCAACAATCTGTGATCAGACTTTGAGGTTTCCTAGTTTGTCATTTTAAATTGTTGGACTGCTTCATATCAGCGTGTTTCACGCTAAGCTTCTTGGCAAGCTGGCTTGCTTTGGCTGTGTTTTCAAGATTTTGGGTTAGTGATTGATCTCATAAGTGTGTATGTTACTGCTGCCTGCCTGCAAAGTTGTGGAATATTTGATGAGCAGGAGGTTAGACATTGGGTTTCTTCTGTAAGCATTTGCATCTCAGAGCTGCAAAGGATTGCAAGGATATTATTTTAGAAGACATTTTTTGAAAGCAAATATTTTATTTCTATATTGATTGATAGGCCACTAACAGAAGAAATTAAATTCCAGGATAGTGCTGAGCACAGCAGTGAATTCAACTGTCCACACACATTTGTAAGATTCACATTTGCAACTCCTGTTCACTGTGGTTACCCAGCCCTAATGAAGACTCTTGTTCTTCTCCAAACAGTAAGAAAATGAGTATGTGTGTGACATTTTTCTGAAGAGTTCCGTAACATTAAATAACAGCACTATTTGTATGTGGTATATTGACCCTATTCTACTGTTAATTAAACTAATGTATTTTGCATAGAGGATGATGAAGATAAACCTCATTCATCACCGCATGAATTCTTTTTACCAGAGTAGTTTCATAAGAAAGAAACTGGCATAAAGCCAGAGCAAAGATCTATAAATGTAACACTATTTTGTATTTAATACCTTTATTAAGCACAAAAATGTAGAATAACATGATTTCTTTTTCTAAGAGAAGAGAGTATAATTTATGCATGACTTTCGACATTCATTGTTGGTTAGTTGGTTGGTTTTTTTTCCCTGGGATGCAGTTGGTGTAGCTTGTACTTTCCTATGAGATATAGGCAAGCTCTGTTGGCCTTTGGTTATAATTGGGATCAATATAACTTCATTCAGACTTTAATGAGATTCACACCTCTTGAGCCCCAGTGTGAATCCATCAAACTGAAATGAATTTTATAAGCAGCAATTTGTGAATGACAAGACTGCACCGAATACTATTTTATTTTCCTTTTTTCCAAATACATAAATCTAATGTTTTTGCAATGATCAGTATGCTCTTGGTTACATAGCATTTTTTTATAACAGCTAAGGGATCCCATATGCATATACGGCAAAATGCAGCTTTGCAACATTTCCTTTCTTGTAATCACTTTCTTTTTTGCCAGTTTTTCTGTTTACAGGTAATAAATAAAATAAATGTTTATATTTTAAAATAAGGTACTATAAAACACACAAAATAATTTATGGTAGATAATTTAATCTATTAAAGTGTGCGTGTGCCACAGACACATTTGATTTTCTGTAATTAATAGAAATTATAATATGACTGGATGCTAATGATTATATTAGTCAGACCAAGTAAAATATCTGTAACTTCATTATCAAGTATTAAAGAACAGCACAAGCTTGGTATTTTCTCTCATTTGTGCTACTGTAGCTTCAGAATAAAGGTAGAAACCAGTGGTGCTTCAGTGGTACTAGAGGATAATGTGTGACCCTTGATAAGGGCAGAGACACAGCAGAGTAATTCTTTTATATTTTACAGCAGAAACTCTTCTTAGGTTTTGCGTGGTATCTTCTTCAAATATTTGTTCACAATAGCAAAAAATATGTATTTCCTCACTCAGTATAAAGATATTTTATTAGTTCTCTGAATTTTGCACTTTCTTCACTTCAAATGCCTCTAATGATACAAAACAATGGAAATATGGTGCACCCACCCTGCCTATCAGGGCTGAGGTATAGAACACCCACTATCTACTGGTGAGTTCAGATCTTTGATGCTGTGTGTTAAGTATTGAGGAAATGTTCCCAGTATGCATTGACTGAGGTTATTCAGAAGCCAGAGTGAAGCAGTTGGAACTGCATGATGATCCATTAGCTAAACCCACCTCAGATACTTGGAAAGTTAGCAGATGTTATTTTGGTATGTTTTTGCAGTGGAATTGCCATATTTCAGATCCTCTTTCAGATGATCAGGATAAATAGCATCCTCCTTTTTCCATCTTTACCTTCTCAGTGGAAGGAACTATTTAACTTAAAATATTGTGTGTGCATTCATTAATTAAAAAAGAGAACAGGGACTCTCTGAAGATGCCATAGAGATTTTAGGAATGTGTGTACAATCCTGCAGCTGTTTGTTTTCTTCCTTCCAGCCCTGCTGTTGTTTGTCTTTAAAGTCTCTATATTGGCTCTTTTCTTTCTGACTTTGATGCACACTCTGAAACATTTTTACAAAACTTTTACTGCTGTACCTTCCTAAGGGGAGCAGGGTGGCTTCTACCCTGTGCTTTGCAAGAGATAGAGACCACAGACCTGACAGTGGACACAAAACTCTGCTCTCCAGGAAACTGATTGGAGTGGAGGAGTTAAACAGGGCAGTCCTCTTCAGGAGGAGGTGCAGTTGATCAGCATTAGTTCTGTTCCACCTCTGTGAGCTGAGATGGATGAGCTTGTACAGACCAGTCAGTACCATTTCTTTCACTACATTCTTTGTATCATATGTCTCTGAACAAACTGAGTTGGCCAGGAGATAGCAATGGCCCTGGCTGGCAGTATTGGTGCTCTCCGAGTTTGCTTAAAAATGTTGGTTTATATACTTGGGGGAGTAGACCACTTGCTCTGTGAGAAGAGGCCAAGGGACCCTGACTAGTTCACTCTGGAGAAGAGCCAGCTTTGGAGGGACCTCACAACAGCTTTCCTGGACCTGTGATGAAGTAATTGAGATAAAGCTGGGCTCTTTGTGGTGGTGCATGGTGGGAAGATGAGACACAGTGGGCATAAGTTGAAACAAGAGAGGTTCAGACTGAATATAGGAAAAGCATTTCCCCCATGAGAACAGCCCAGCAGTGGGATAGGCTGCTCAGGGAGGTTGTGCATTCTCCATCCCAGGAGGTTTTCAAGATTTGACTAAGCCCTGAGCAAACTGGTCTGACTTCATAACTGACTCTGCTTTGAGTAGGTTGATCTAAATGACCTTCTGACATTCCTTCCTACAATCTTATAGTTTCTGGATACTTAGCATATGATAAACAAGGATAGATGAGAGGGATTGGGAGCTAGAACATAGGAATGCTGGTGGCTCACAGAGGTGGTAAAAGACTGGAGAACATCAAGTGAGTGCATGAAAATGGGTTGCTGATCTTTATTATGTTGGAAATTATTCAGTCCTGCCGTAGACAGCAGTGCACAATCTTATCACTTTTATGTTGCAAGGTTCCTTTTAAGGCTCCAGTGTCATGAAGAAATCAGTTTTGTTTAATGACCTTCTGCATTGGCAGTTCTTTGTGTTGGTGACTGAAATTGATTTTGCTTGTGATGTGAAGGAGCATGACCCTAGCCTCTGCAGCGTTGCTCAAGTGTGTTCTTTAGCCCTAACGAAGAAAGGGAGGCCAGCAAATTTCTGAGCACCAGAAATGCTCATACTGAAACTCTTCAGTCCATTATCAGCTGTTTTTTAATCACTGTGATACATGGTTGGAAATTGCACCTTTGTGCTTAAGCACTGGAAATACTTGGTCGATATTTTTCTTTGGTAAAGTGACATCATGAAGACCTTTTTTATTTTCCTCAATCATTTCACAAAACAGACTTCCTCCCTGTCTAGAGTAATTACAAAACATCTCAGTAGTGGTTTATGTTGTCATACTGCTTAGTTAGATAAGTGGTAGGAAGAAAAAGAATAAGAGAAGAATGAAGGATAAATATGTCAGGGACATAAGACTGCAAGGAGAATAAGGTTTCAAAAAGACTCAGAGCAGCGAATAAAAGGAGGAACAAATGTCACATAAGAAGGAGGAAGGATGGACAAAGAGGATGAAAGGAATGTGAAAGAGAAAGTGAAGAGTCTGACAAAAACAGGACAAGAAATATAATTGATGGCAAACATTTCAAGAAAACATGATAAAAATTGAAGGAAATGTAATGCAAATAATGACTTTTACATTTGAAAATGCTCCCTGGTCCAGCAGCGCATGTTTGGCAAATATTCTTTATCCTTGACTTTGGAAAACTGGAGAACTTAGTTTAAATTTAAATTGATAGATAACAAAAGATGTGGTCACTAAAATGCAAAAAATATATGGTCATTGAATGAATGAAGTTTGAATCAGATTTCCATTACTCTGGCCACACCAATTTTCAGACCTGATACTTTAGTGACATTTTTTCCTTTGAACAAGTCAGTAAACTGACAACTGCCAACAATGGGTGGCTCCTGTGCAAACAACTGAAGGACTAAAATTGCAACCTCTCTGTCTTGTAAAATCAGCCTAAGCTTTAGGAGCACCTAGGGACTCCTCCTTCTGATCCTCCCTAGCTCCTATGGACAGTGATGGGATCACAGTGAAGAGACTATGTATGTGTGGAAGTGGACAGACAGAAATATATTTCAGACCATCTCAGAATACAAGACCAGCTCTGCTGTTACTAAGTCATATTTATCTTTGTAATATTAATTACAAAAGGGAAAGTGCCTGATGTCTTGAAAAATCCTTGGAAGCTGTGGACAGGAAAGGCTGTAAGTGTGTTCTGTTGGGTCTCGTTTTGATTGCATTTAGATTACGAAGACATAAATCAAAAAAAGAAGATGATCCATGGATACTCTAGTAGCCTTCCCTTTCTTTGCCTGGAGACAAGAATGAACTGCAATGAACTTTGTTTGCAGTACAGCCTGGAGCTCTAATAGGCCATGGAAAGAGAAGGAATTCCAAAAATGGTTTTGTTTGGATCCACCTACAGCACAGGCAGAGATATAGTATAACATCTTAAGAAGGCTGCAGAAATCTTCTGATGTTGTTCTGAATCAGAAGAAAGTCTGAACATTTGCCTGAACCTTTTGATTCAAGATGGAGATCTGAACTAGGAGTATGCAAGGGCTCTAAATGCCTCTCATTGCTAGGACTCCTAGATGTCAGGACGATGGAGCCAGGCTCTTCTCAGTGATGTCCAATGGTAGGACAAGGGGCAATGGGTGTAAGCTGGAACACAGGAGGTTCCGCTTAAACTTGAGAAGAAACTTCTTTACTGTAAGGGTGACAGAGCCCTGGAACAGGCTGCCCAGGGAGGTTGTGGAGTCTCTTTCTCTGGAGACATTCAAGACCCGCCTGGACACCTTCCTGTGTGATCTCATCTAGGTGTTCCTGCTCTGGCAGGGGTATTGGTCTAGATGATCTTTCAAGATCCCTTCCAATCCCCAACATTCTGTGATTCTGTGATTCTGTGATGTGCTCCTGCCGAACTGACACTCTCCTGGCTCAGTTACTGGCTTTTATATACCTCATTGGATTTGTGTCCTACAATATCCCATCTAACTGCTTCTCCAAAAATAATGGCCTCCCCTTATTACTCTGTCTCACTCTGTGGGATTTTTTTTCAGTTCTGTTCTTCATACTTGGAAAAAACTTCTCATCCTAAAGAACAAGACAGAAAGGCTCTCTTCTTTCCCAGTTTTTAATTTTTCTCTTTTAGGGGGCATGACAGTGAATGTGACATGTTTTAGTAATGACAGTTAATTACTATTACCAGTCGGTTATTATAATAATAAATACAATATACTTTTTTAAAAAAAAATCTGTATGTTATTATCATTTCCTATACTCCTCGAGTACCAAGAGGTATGTTTCTCCAGTAGACATCAAATTTGAGCCAGTATTAAGTATGCAGGCATGGCATCACTGGTGATATTTAACAGTAATAATGACAGCCTCAGTGGAAATTGCAAAGCCAGATATAGTATTTTGCAGGCTTTGAAAATTAATATCTTAGGAAGAATTCAAATTGTGAATATTGCTTTGGGAAAAGGCATAGAAATAGGAGCTACTTGGAAGGTCGGATTTGTGATGGCTGACATCCCTGGGATGAACTTTATCCATAAGACTATTTTTGTGGATCCCTTCCAAGGGGATTATGAAATGGTATTGGGAAGATGGCAGGGAGTGTTTATTCCCATATTGATAAATGTATGACAGGAACTTGTTTGCAGGAAGGAGTGACAAAAAGGAAAAGTATGGAATGTGCTTTAAATCATGTGAGAATATCTCAATGTGTTTTGAACAGTTCAGTTTCTACAATGTGTTCTCTTAGTGCTGCCTTTATGTTATGTTTGTATGGAAGCACCCAGGCACACTTCTTCCCAAATGGTTTATTTTGGCCTTGAATTAATAACAAGCTATTCCCTAAATTGTGAAAATCCAGATACTTATTTATCCTTTTGTCTCTTTTTCTTCCCTTCCTTTATTTTTTTTTTTTTCCTCCTTCCTGTTATCCAGGGAAGAATGTATCAGTCACAGAGAAGAAGAAATACTGCTCTGAAGGAATGATGAAAGGTGTTTTGAGCTGGTGGTGAATGCAGCTGCTTCATTATGGGAAACACCAAGAAGTTGCCCTGATTTACCATCTGCCATGTTTTAGCCACATCCTGTAGTGGAAGCTGGCCATGAAGGCCAACCAGATGTGTGGTTTGAGTATTTGTTCTATTTTGTTTTCTTGGGATCTCAACATTTGCATTTTAAAGAAAATATCAAGTTAAGCACAGATCTCAGTCTTCATGGGTCTGTTTGTGTAGGCATGTAATATCTTCAGCCTCCTATGGCTTTGAGCGTTCCTGAAAGAGCCTTTGATCTGAGTTAGGATGTTTAGTATTTCTGAGGACGTGGTACTTGAGGGTACAAACTGCTTAGGAAATGAAACAGAACTGCATTTTTACAAGGGTAAGTAGGAATTGGCAATGTACTTCACCTGCACTGAGAGGCACTTGGAACATCAAAGCGCTGTCCTAATACTCTAGATTTATTATTTCAACGACATGACTTGGCCCCACTGAATTTAACTTTCAGAGAAGGTATTCACACGCATACATACTTTTCCTGAAATAGGAGGTTTTGTGCACACTGGTTGGTAATGGTACATGTGACACATGCACATTTTGCAACCACACTACGCCATCCAGATTTATACACCCATAACCCATCCTATTTGTATCTGAGTACCCATTTGTGAAGGCAGGGAGATGTGAATGCAGGCACAAGACTTGTGTATAAGGGATCATATGGCTATATCCATTCCTTCATTAAGTGAAAGTTTGCACACAGCACTGTTGAAGTCAGCGCAATACTTGTCATCAATGGGAGCAGCCGTGGGTATCGCTCTCTTACAGTGTAATGCACTTTCAGTTTTGATAAATGTTTTATGACTTATATTTCCTCTTTTTTTTTTTCTTTTTAATGTTGAGCTAACTGCTAGAAAGTGCTGTCTTTACAATCCTTAGTTGCCTAGTAATTCCAGATATCCTTTGAAAGGAGGCAGAAGGATAATAAACTGGAATCCCAAATCAGATTAATGCAATGTGCATTTCTAGATTGTGATTAGTAACACGATGACATGTTGGCATGGTAACTTGAAGCTTAACTAGAAGTTCTTAAAATAAAGCAATGACATATGTGTAGGTTTGTATGCATTTGCATACTATCCACCTGAAAACATACATCATTTCCACAACACTCAGGCAATTAAAACTGACTTCTTACTTTTGAATTAAGTGTTGAACTAAAACATCATGCCTCTTTCCTAGTATTTATGCACAATCTCCTACCATAAATTAAAAATGTTGATAATGAACCTGTCCATTTTGGAACATTTTAGGCTTTCTGTCATTTGGTTTCATTTTAAAACAATTATCATAAGGAATGTAGAACATGCTTAATTCTTTGTGGTTTTTACCACATTGATCTTCTTTAAATTCTACCACCTCCTAGCATGAAAATTGTCTCACCAATATTGGAAAAGCCTGTTTATTAATTAAATTGATAGACCAGTGGGTGCATTTCATGTGGATGAGGATCAGGAAATAAAATCCCAACTTTACCTCAAATCATTGTAAGTAAGCACTAATATTTTTAACGTGAGATTACTAGCTGAGACAGAGAGCTATTATTTTCTAGTTGCCTTATGGTGAAGAGAAGACTGTTGTCTAGTTGTTACAGTCTGTTCAGCTTGCTTTCACTAAGCAGAAGTTAACTTGTTCAGGTGTGCTATCGGTGGTGAACGTGCCAGGGGATGCTTTACGTGTATCGTTGGTTTGTGTTAAACTTCCTCAGAATGCAGAATTGGGCACTTTGTTCTGATTGCTTTATATGCACAATATTGCTTTGACCAAATTCCTTACAGTCAAAACTGAGATGCTGCTAAGTTCTGCATAAGTAAATACAATCTTCTTCTGTCACCCTAAATAGACAAAATGGGCAGTGTTACATGGAAAATATGATTTATTTGACAGTTCACTTATTTACATATATTCTGCTGTATAGAGCACCGCAGGATAATGACAATACAGCTTACAGTATTTCCACAGCTCCTTACACAACTTTTGAATCCCAAATTCTGTTCTTCACACCACTATGGATGGCAGATGCTGGAAGTACAATGATTGACTCCGGCATGATAATCATGTTACATTCAGAATAATACAATTGCCAAGAAATATTTCACACAGACAGCAGAGTTCCCAGGATAAACCTCCTGCTAAGCCATGGCTGATGTTTGTCCTTGTGGCCTTTTAAAAAGCGGAAACCCTGATCTGTGTTTCATAAATCTACCTGTATTTCTCACTTGCAGATGAGGAATTTTAGTATTTGAATTTACCATGGTTGTGGGATGGAGGGAGGAAGGGACATGTGCATGCTTAGTTTTGCCACTAATCCTTTGGAAATCCTTTAGTGCCTTAAGGAGGCAGAGGAGATCTTAGGATTACAGAAACTTGTTCAAACCTCTTTCCTGCTTTAGCAGAATTCCTTTAAAATATATTGTGCCTTTGGCTCCAAACATATTTGCATTAGAACATTAAAAATCAGTAGCCATGGGGTTATGGCAGAAATTTTTGTCCCTGCACAAATGTTAGGAAATAGAGTATCCTATTTCTTATATAGGATATGAATTAAAAATGCAGCTAATAAGTTGTACTGTTGGAATTCATGCATAAACCATTATTCGACAACTAAAGTTGCAGGTAAAGGAAAAAAAAAAGGAAAAAAAAAGAGAGAAAATTTCTATGTGCTGGATTGCTGGATGACATGCTTGTACCACTGAAGTGACCAACAAATTTCCACTGGCTTCCCTGGGACCAAGATTTCATTCTTGCTTCCACTTGGCTCAAGAAATGCTCACATAGGATAGATACTTAAGCATCATGCTTTAATGTTTTCTATGCACACAGGGAAGAAAAGAGAAATTAGTAGTTGTGGAGACCTGCCTTGATTTGGAGTTGTTGGGATCTGTGGTATAAATCTCTGTTCACTATTGTTTGTCTGTGTAACATAGACTCTTGCTACGGGAATATGAATATGCAAATGTAAATTCCCATGTGAGGGGTTACTGTGCAGTGTGCACTAACTGAAGCCAAACAACTACATTTCTCTACTCTCTGAATTCTGGTTTTATCTTTTTTAAAAAGAGGGAAAATGTAATTAACAGGTGAAAAATACTCCTGTGCAAAAAAAAAAAAAAAAAAGACTGTACGAGGTGATTGAGGTACTCACTGATGGTCCTAAGCAGATCTTAGGGAAAGTTGAATAAGCTTTTGGCTCATGAGTGAATTTTACATTTTAGGAATTAAAAGCAATTTGTTGGTACAGAGCTACAAAAAAAAAAAAAAATCAGAGTGGTGGTGGTCTTCTGTTTTGCTCTCTGTGATGACAAGCAAAAGCAAGTTTTAAAGAATATGTAAATAGTTACAAGAAAATCATCACATGGCTCACAGTATATAAGAAAAGACCCAGCATGGAACAGATTTTTATGGCTTGTTTATAAATTCTGCTTCTGTCTTTTGTTTGGAATTTGGAAAATGAAACCATGTAAGTTAAATAAGGAGTAAAGACTTACTGCACAGATTTGTTTGACAAAGATATTTCCCCACCTTCTGAGGTATTTATGAGAAATCTGGAATGAATAGTGCATGGCGATCTTGCCTTTTAGAGCTCTAGTGCTGTGCAGCTATTTAACTTCTTTGCACAGCCAACAGTGGGATGGTAACTAGAAGTCATGAAGAGCAGTTGTTAGGGCCACAAATTGGGACCCATAAGAAGAGGTGCCAGAGAATGCTCAAAAAGTCTGGGGTTTATGTCGTGATACTTATTAACCAGATGTACCAGATAGATGTGGGAGGGAGGGGTGTTTGTAAATAACTGCAAAAAGTTTAAACTCTGACCCATGACTGCCCTGTAACTGGGTGTCAAATTGGTCTGAGCTAATTGAGAAGCTTCAGTAATATCAAAGAGGCCACTCTTGTTTGGATCTGTTCCTTCAAAACCTTCTGGAAAACCTTTCAGCAAAGATTTCCACCTTAAGACATTTTTCATAGATATCAACTGTACATATGTATTACTTCTCAGTGTAACTAGGGAGGATACAGAATTGTAACGAAGTCACAAAGTCTACTTCATGGTTATCACAGATTTGTAACTCTCACTTAAATTATGTAAGATATGTTGACATTTTATCTTGTTAACAAGATGTATTTTTCTATGTTAGTTAAATGTATAATTTGTATAATTTTGTATATTAAATGTATGCATATTTTAAATTAAAAACTTTATCATTTTAATTATTTTTAACTCTAAAATGGTGGTGGAACTTCTGAAATATAGTTGTAAATACAACAGTATCCCTGGATAGCAACCCAGGAAGTCTCAATTTTGAGGAAGGTGCCACCTGGTCTGCTAATAGGGTAAGGAAACTGTTACGCCTGAGCTCTTGCTTCTCTTGGTGGAGGTATTGCCATTCAGCTTTTCCTGATTTAGCTGAATTAATATGAATTAGCAGAATACTATGGGCTGGAACACTTGCTCAGGAACTGAGAAACCTGAGCCTTCCCCAGCTTGCAGGGTTTTGGATCCATGGTTCCTGCATGTCAGGAGACAGTCCAGATCACCAATCCATGAGATAGGGTTTTGTGGGGGGAGAAGAACACTGCAGCCAGAAATATAACAGTTGTGTAGAGCACAGAGGGAGGCTGACTCAGTGATGTAGCGACTCCAGTCACTCCTCTGGGAGAAAGAAAACTTGGGTCTCTCTCACACTCCCCCCCTTTGAGCTGTTCAGGCCTTTTTCATCTGATTATTCTGTTGTAAAATGCAAACCAGCAAAAATAGGTGCAAAGTGTACATTGTGTATTCTCTGAGCCCCTGCACCAGGGAAGTCCTGTGCTAGCTCATGATGTTCACACTGTTGCAAGAAGAGTTCCAGCTACAACTGGAGCCAAGCTGGTAAATGATATCTTTCTTGTTGGACTTTTGTTGAAGGTTTTTGTTGAGTCAAGGAAGCATGTCTCCAGGTTTTCTGCTATCTTTCATCTAGCCTATTCCAAATATGGTTAATTTGTCATTGATACTATACCAGTAGAAAGTCTAAAGGTCCTACAGGAAGACAGTGCACTTTCGAGCAAGTTCTGTCCTCATCGAGCTATGTCAAGACAGGATGAGGTGCAGTGTCAGCAGGAGACTATACCAAAGCAATATCTTTCTCCAAAGTTGCATACATGTTTTTAGGTAAACTGACAGGGTGACAGAGTATCAGGGTATAACTGGGCCTGATTCTGTAGCAGCTAAAACTGCAATTTTATCTCCCAGTGAACATAAGAACAGCATGCATCTGTTGACTTAGAACAGAGTTTTAATAAACTAGGGGCTACAATATGAAAAAATCCATTTAAAAGCTAAGAAAGACTCTGATATGATTTTATCATTATTTCTAAGTTGAAAGTTTAATGTTGTTTTCCAATGCACTGATTTGACATGTTCTCTGAGTCTTGTGGTCTCCTTATGTTATTAGCATGAAGATTAATGTCCTACCTTAATACTGAAAAAAAATAACATTATTCTTTGCTATTTCAAAAAATCTTGAGCAGTTCTGGAAACCTGAACAATGTTAACTGGATCTGAAGTGTAAACACAGTCAATCATTCTTAGCTTTATGGATGTTAAATAAAAGATGCTCTTCATTTAGCAGATGCATGCACTATATACAACATCTTGAACCTACTATGGGACCATCAGAATTTTTTTCTGGAGGTTCAAATTAACCTTTTGAATGGAAAGAAATCTCTTATAAAATTGAATATTTTTACCAATACTTATGAAGACATGCAGGTCACACATCACACTCCATGTAGCACCTGCATATTTCACTAACTCTCAGGGTTTGGTGTCCTGTGGAGGAACAAATTGACCTTTTTTTTTTTCCCCTAACGTGATCAATAAATCTCAATGTTACCATTAGGAACAAAAAAAAATCAATATTTGTCTACATACAAGAGAAGAATTTAAGAAAGAAAGAAAGCAACATCCTACAAGCTGTATGTATTTTTCCACACACCAGTGAAATCTCCAGATATATTAATGTGTTAATGTGGTAGCAAGGTTTGTGAAGTAAGTTGTGGAATCCTGGGCCAGATATGCTCAGAAATGTCAGTCACGATGCTGCGACTACTAAAATCAGTGTGTTAGTAACCAATGATCAGTGAACTTTTGACTAATACCCTAACTTCCCTCATGCACACACAGTGTCGAATGCACACACAGGGCATTCATGACAGGAGGCACCAGTGCATTATAGCAAATGCAGAAAGGAAAGATGTTGTCCTTTGATGTGTTTTGGCAATGCTCAGGTACATTACATCACTGCTTTTTACATGGTTTTAGTCCATGAGAAGTTGTTAATGAGAAAGGTGTTATCCGGGCTTACTTCTGATGAAATTCCACCAACCTCTGTCTTTAACCTCCCCCTTTTCCTGATCAATTTATAACTTGCATTTTCTCTTGTGCTGGGACCACCAGGCATGGCAGTGGGCCATAGACAATAATGCTGTGTGACTGGGCATTCATTCAAATGGCATAACCATGTTATAGATGAGCAGTAAACAGATCTTGTGATTGATCCACTGCTTTGCATTTGCTTAGTCATTTAAACAATCTCAGACCAGTTTGTTCCATTATATTATTTCAGAGCAACAGAAAATGTCCCTTATGTAACAGCTGGTGTGTTCAAGGCCTGTCAGAATTGTCTGAGATTGGCTGCATGTGCAGGAGAGGAACATCTGAGGTTTTGTGGCTTCAGCAAATGATCTCCTCGGGCATTGTAGGGCAGGTAGAGCTGTACAGATGGACTTTCCGAAGTGGGCTGTGCAGAGAGTTGAGGGTAACACATTCCCCACCCCTCCTGCTTTAAGAAACCCTCCTTGATTTCGGGAACTGGCATCCCTCACAGTGAAACGCAGCCCGCCGGCTCCGGGTCCCTCCTTAGCGAAGGGAAAGCCCGGCGAGAGCCGCCCGCGGTGCTGAAGGGACAGCTCCGCGGGGCGCGCCGCGCTCCCGCTGCTCCGCAGGGGGTTCCGCTTCCGCGGGGCTCGGCGGGGC
>NW_010317479.1:0-625 GCF_000700745.2 Antrostomus carolinensis
CTGTGATTCTGTGATTCTGTGTAATTTAAGAGTAATCTCAAACAGAGGAAACAAAGCACAGCACACATCATTGCTGATAGGCTGCACTATACACACTTATCTGCTTTAGGACATTGAGGTGCTGGAGTGTGTCCAAAGGGCAACAAAGCTGGGGAAGGGCCTGGAGAACAAGTCTTATGAGGAGCGGCTGAGGGAACTGTGGTTTTTCAGCCTGGAGAAAAGGAGGCTGAGGGGAGATCATCTCGCTCTCTACAACTACCCGAAAGGAGGGCGTAGAGAGGTGGGGGTCAGTCTCTTCTCCCAGGTAACAAGAGATAGGACAAGAGGAAATGGCCTCAAGTTGCGCCACAGGAGGTTTAGATTGGACATTGGGAAAAATTTATTTATTGAAAGGGTTGTCAGGCATTGGAACAGGCTGCCCAGGGAAGTGGTTGAGTCACCATCCGTGGAGGTATTTAAAAGACTCGTAGATGTGGTCCATAGGGACATGGTTTAGTAGGCGTGGTGGTGTTGGGTCAATGATCTTAGAGGTCTTTTCCAACCTTTATGGTTCTAGGAACTTAACTGTATAACGGTATACCTCCCAGACCCAGCAAATGGTGCCTGAAGCGCCTTGTGCTCTCTT
>NW_010317479.1:636-1866 GCF_000700745.2 Antrostomus carolinensis
TCTTTCCCTTTCTGCTAGCTGTCTATCTGCAATGTCTTTGTAGCAAAACCAGATGATATTTCCCAAGTCAGCATGTTCAATAACTAGCTGCCTATTTCCTGGTCAGCATAACAGATTTCTCCAGTGATCTCATACAGGTTGCACAGGTCCTGGGACAGCAGATGTATCAGCTCCCTTAGGATGCTACTGCTTGTCCTGTTGGCAGCCCCTCCACTGATGTGGCTTTTTACCACTATTAGTGAAGTTAATCTTTGGGCTTTAATACGAAGTAATAATCTTCCTAGTTGAAGAGGTTAATGAAGTGCTTTCACTTTACTACACTTCCAAAACATTCAGGAGAAAGATTCAAATGTATCTCCAACCAGCCCTAAATAAAGGACAGCAAGTCCTCCAGACACCTTTGTTGCCAACATTGTCATCAACCACCCAGCAAGGCCATTTCTGAATCTGCACTTCTCACCCTGAGCTGTCTCTTTAACACATGGAACTAAGCCACACTACTGTGCCTGCCCCTGCCCCTTCTCTTTTTGTTTCAAGCACCATTTAATTCAACAGGGATGAAATCAGTCAAAGATCATTAGTACTCTAGAACCTGAAAATGCTAAACACACACTTGCAACAATTCTGCAAGTCTTTAAATATTCTGCATTTCTTTAATCAGGGATACAGTACTTTGTTCAGTTGCACAAGGGGCTTTGACATCCAGACAAAGCTTAGAATGATTCACAGAGCAGTCAAACTTGAGAGCTCTCACAGCTGCTTCTCTACATCATGAGAGCAAAACAAATATTTTAAACAAGGTCTCATCTGTTTATTTCCTGGTTACTTCACTAATAGGAAAGCAATTTATGTATTTCCTCACCCTAAACATATAAATAATTGAGCAAGAATTTTGGTTACAAAGGCTATTGGAAACTGTTGTGTCTTTCACACTGAGATGTACACAGAGCAATTCACTACTAGTCCTTCTGCCTCGGCACAAGGAGAGGGGCTGTGAGACCTCCCGAGGCCCCTTTCTCACCCCATTCAGCATCAGGCCCCTCCTACGCTACACGGTGCAGACAGAATAGCGAGACAGATCTCAAAAATCAAGACTGCACGTTTGTGTGCACATGTGCACGTGAGATGAGGGCCTTTTTATTCCCTACCTGCCTTAGAGTTATAAGGATTTCATTCTGGTCACATTCTGAAGGCTTTTTTTATAGGATTACAAGGACTAAATCTTTGCTC
>NW_010317479.1:1892-2546 GCF_000700745.2 Antrostomus carolinensis
AAAAGACAGAAGAGAGATTTTTTTGCTCCTTAGCTGAGCATTTCCTGAGCAGGTGGTATGGTACAGTCACAGTTATCATGTCTATCTGATTAATGCTAATACTGAAACTGAAATATAATGATGTTGGGAAATATAGTAAATTCTAGAAAAATAAAAACCCCCAACATTTTACTCTCTCAGCAGCTGCAAATCTGGACTGTATCTCCTGAGACTTTCTAGAATGAAGACAAAAAGACATAATTGTTCCCAGAGCTCTGGGTAATAAGAGACATACGTGACTAACTACAAACTGAAGGAAAACTACAAGTAAAACAGTCAAGAGGGAATTAATTACAAATGAGATTATATTCCATACATATGACCACTGCAATTCATGTTAAAAAGACAACAAAACCAGACTACCCAGTACTTTATGACACAGGGATGAGCTCAGATACTATAGTGCTGAGGGCAAGGAAGGTAGAGTAAGTGTATAAATGAGCTGTCAGGGTAGCTGCAGTAACACAATGCAGACAGCATCCTAAAATTTCTGAAGAAAATTGAAAAAATATAGACAGCCTCAGAGGTTTAGGGCTAGAAAAATGCCATTAAAACAATGCAGTCTGGCTTCCTGCCCTGTGGAGACAAAGGAATTTTGATAATAATTCCAGGAAT
>NW_010317479.1:2565-11802 GCF_000700745.2 Antrostomus carolinensis
CCTTTTCGCTGCTGGAAGTGGATACGGTCAAAAGAAGGCCGTGGGCTTTTTTGTCTACAGAAAATTTTGGCAAAAACAGAAAAACAATTGGACCAAAATTAAGTTTATGAACAACATTTTTCATGTGATTTAGGACATAAACATAAGATCTGTAGTAATAAATTATTGTAGGAGGGTTATATTCTCCACTTCCGTGCTTTTTGTGAAACTTGACAACCAGTTCCAATCCATCTGCATTACTTCCTGCTGCTCAGCAGAACAACCCTGCTCTCATGTTCACCTACGGAAACAGCAGGAGAAAACCTGTATCACCCTCCATCGCTTCGTTTACATCCCGTTGCACACAAGAAGGAAACCCATCCGCCCCATCTGGCAAACCACCCGCCAGAGGACACCCCGCAATGCTTCCTCCATTCTCCTGCTTCTACGGGGGTACTGGAATAGGCACTGTAGCACCAAGATTCGTCATGCTACAGTTAAGTGTTAATAAAATTAATAAATATGGGGAGAAATCTTACACAGAAGATGGCCCCCAGCAACCCACTGGTATTTCGTAGGTGGTTACAACTGCCTGGCCACCACCAGAGTTTACCAGAGAATTGCCCTTAGCTCCTCCCTGGGAGAAACTGGGGCTTACAGTTCAGGGGCCGATCTCTGCCACTGGCCATGGAGGAGGTAAGTTTTTGCTGAAGACCCTTGCTCACAAACTCAACAGAAACTTTCAAGTCTTAACAAAGACTAAAAGAATAATCTCAAAGCATGGGAATGGAGAATATAAGGAATCTCCTTTCCTCCCATTCTTCTAATAGCAGCAATTACGACATACTGACTCCAGAAACAGTTGACACACAAAACAACTTCTTCCTGGAAATGTGCCAGGAGCTCAGGAAAATTATAAGCTTGCCTTTCCTGTAGGATAAACACATTTCAATGAGGTTCCACTACAACAACAGCAGCAGCAGAATTATCGGGCAGAGCAGCCACTGAACACTACGTGTCTCCCCGCTGACAACTGCCAGCACAGCCGGGCCAGCCTGCACTTTCCAAGGAAAACTGCATTTTCTCAGACAGCTGAGATAACCTTTTCTTGAGAACTCAGGATCCCACACTGGTGGGAACTGAACTCTTCTAGCGGAGTGGCAAGTTCCATCATATCTCATCAGGCAAACAGAATTTGGTAGACCAAAGCACTTAGGCAGTAAATGGAGCTAGAAGAGTAGCAATGGGAACTGCCTGCTTTGGGTTTTGGTTGGGTTCTTTGGTTTTAGGGGGGGAGTTTGTTGGGTTTTGTCCCATTGTGACAAACAGGTAGGGGAAATCAAGGCATTTAACACATCTCTAAACCACTTCATAGGCTGGAAAGTGGTAGTGAGTTGGTAACTTTCCACCTCAGTCTCCTCCTGTTCCCACACCTGCTTGTTACAAGCAGGTCTGTGGATAAAGTCCTTCCACTTCAATGACTCACAGTATTCCTAGGTTTCATTTTCACTCTTTGTTAAGGGAATCCTTCCAGGGGCAGCCGCCACAGTTGGCTGAGTTTTGCTGAGAGTATTTGTTATATCATGACTAGAGGGCTGCCTCCACAGACAGCATGCAGGAACAATTTACACTCTATAGGACAGCAAGAAAAGTGCTACGGACGCAGAATACGTGTGATGACTAGAGGGGGTTATTAAAAGGCCACAGGCTTTTTCTGGTTTGAATGAGGTACTTCCTTCGTAAATGATACAAGGACGCTATGAAGCGTTAACTTCACTGAACAGAGTGCCGAGCTGGCATTTGATACTGGATATAGGCAGAGGGATTTGGTTTCTGTACCCCCCCCAAAGGAAATTGTTACCCACTCTTATAGCAGGCAGAGAACACTCTTGATCCTTCTGTTTTGTTTTGGTTTTCTATAAACTAACTCAAATTGTTCTAAGAGGCAAACTCCAGATTTCTCAGGAATACCCTCACTCCCAGGAACCCTGACTCCAAGGCCTGCTTCCCATAACCAGAGAAAAAGGAAAAGCCCAAGATTCAACAACAGTGATACACCAGGCTTACCCAGGTGTACAAATTCGGTAACCATGGTGGAGTCTGTAAGTAAAAAAAGAATTAGAGCTCCCTGGCCAACATTTTAATGAAACATTTATAATTGTCACCTAAACATCAAGGGTTATCAAAAAGTCATCTAAACATGCCTGAGTGCTGTTGCAGTTGAGGGCAACACTTTCAGCTGAACGGAGAAGAGGCACAACATGCAGCAACACCATTTCCTCTAAGATTGATCTGCCCCTGAGCTTCGACTGGTTTTGACCTCACACGAAAACTTCAAGCATAGAGACCAAAAACAGTGATGATCCTGTGACCAGGACACTGCTCCAGGGCCATAAATGACCAAAGATCACTCTTCTATTTCAACCTGGACACTGAACAGACATCAACTTTCCTTACAAGAAATACTGGCAACAAAAAGAACCTTTTGTCACCTTCCAGACCTGCTTGTTGACTACCATCCTTACCAAGAACGTTTTATATTTTGATGAAAATGCTTCTACTTGTGTGAAGCACAAACATGCAAATCATTGCTCTGTCTTAGAAGAATACAAGATTAAAGGCTCAGGTCTCAAAAGGATTGTATCCTTTGGTTAGAAAAAGATTACAGGATAGACTCACACTTGGATTTGAAGCTTTCAGAATGGAAAAGAAAAAGAGAGGGAGGCAGAGTGAGGGAAAGGAAACTTGACCTTAATTTGAACTAACAAGTGAGACAAATCTCTTATTGTGGAAGTCAAAGGAATGCAGACCTGTTTGGAAAAGTAAAATCAAGGGAAATAAGTAATAATCAGTAAACTTATTTTCAGAAAATCACTTTATCTTTACTGCCTTATTCTTAACATGAACACATTGTTTCTTATGTTATGGTAAAGAATTCCCTGTAAACTTAAGAACTGGGTTTTTTTGCCTAGACACTTTTCTTCAAGTCATCCACTACCTCCAAAGAAAGTCTACAATCCCTTAAGCATCAAAGCATTTGCCACAGAACATGTTAAATTTTGGCAATAGCCAATTTTGTTTCAGAAATGCTCACTATGCAATGTCAATTCCTACTTTACTAGCTCTTGTCAAAGCCCAAATAATATCCACTGCTGGTGCCACCTAACCAGTTTCTTTCCTCAGCTGGCAACTAAGTACATTTCAGAACTGTAAAATAAATACATTAAAATAAGTTGAAGTGTTTTTTTCGTTGAAAGCTCTTACGACTGCACATTTGTTAAGTACCATACTTAATGCAACAATAGTCGTGGTACTGACAAAAGTGACATCTTACTCTGTTTTATTCAAAATATTTGTGTTAGCACATAAGATATTTAACAATTCTAGTCAACAGTGTCAAAAACAGAAGTCCACGACTCTTCTATCATAACTGAGTTCTCAAGATAACACATAGAAAGCTGAAAAAAAAAAGTATCTACTCTGCAACTGCACAATGTGTTTATAGTAAGCATTAGCGAGATCTAATCTCTGGCATTTTGATCAATACAGAAATTTAATCTGCAAACCATTTTTCCCCACTTCTATGTAAATATTCACACATATAAGTGTGTCAGCAGAACTGACTGTTCTTACCGAAAGCTCTGCTTCTCTCCAAAGCACATCAGCAAATGTTTTTGATCAACTCTGTAGTAGCACAGTGACCACAAGTGAACATGCTGTAAGACTACCTGGAGTGACTGTGCCTAGAGCTGACACTTGGACATGTAGAAATGTTAATTTCTATGAATTTTGTAAAGGTGCCTTAGTCCATAATCCCTGGGTGTTCAGATCCTATCTCACTATAGAAGTCCTAGGATTTCCTAGAGCAGGACCAACCCATCATAGACACGCACAGCTTTAAGAGCCAAATCAGTTTTCCTAATCTTTAATCAGAGACACATCACTGTTTAAAAGTTTAACACACTGACCTAGGACTAATGCAGGACAGTTGTAATTTGACTTTCAATTTTAAAAATATTCATTAAGTTGCAAGATGCTTTTCCCACAAAGGCAAGACTAAAATTCAGCCCAAGTTTAATCTATTTACATAGTTTTTTATCTCCATGTTGTAAGAACATTCAATCAAATCTGTTGAGTCAGATAAATGTCTTTACAGGAAAAAGGATATTTATCCTTTGGATTCGGGTTTGGGAAATATTATGGAAAACACAAGTTTTCACAATTTATGCAGTAAGTGCTGATATTCTGGGAAAATGTCTTTGCAAGTTATTATTTACTGCTTGAGGATTGTATTTGAGGAAATTTCACATGCAACAGAAAAGCTTTCCTACTCTGTAAAAAAAAAAAATCATTTCCCATACTGCATATCACAACTTTCTCAAATTAAATTCCCTCCCTCACTGAAATAATGGATCAAACCCATACAGCCTACAGTTCATTTAGTGCATTGAAGAGATCACATAGCAAGCTAAAGTCACTTTGATCCTAAAAAAAAAAGAAAAAAAAAAAGACTTGAATCAGCAGCATCACACACTAGATTAAATTTGCCACTAATCCAATCAGATACACCACTTTGTCCTTTGTCCTACATATTAAGCGCACACCCCCTCAATCTATTAAGGACCATGTATTTCATTAAATAGTGCTGGTTCATAATTCCCAGTTAATGTCTGAGCACAAATTGAAAGGGAGTGTAAATTCCACTTCCCCTTGCTGATGCGTATCTTTGCGATCGGCTGCTTTGCCACCCCTGGCAGGGTGTATTGCCACTAATCGCTTCCGTTTTTACAGTGCAGTAAAATGGGTCATATAACTTTGGAGATGACTGATACCAGGGCAGACACGAACTAAGACACAGCGTTACTGGGCACAAACCATGAGCCTGGCCAAGCCCAGAGCTGCTCAGCTGCCTGCAGATGATGCCAAGGCAGAAAGGAAGGAGCTATCCTGCGTTGGAACACACAACCAGGTGAACACAGCCCAACCAGCAAAGGGGTGTGTGACCTGCGCCAAGTTTAGTTGTAGTCCTGGGCAGAGATGTATATTTATATACTTTTGATATTTTTATTTTTTTTATGTATATTGATAAATATGCTTCAGGCAGCCTGTTGCACTCCTTCTCTACAACTCAGCTGCACTCTTGCTTGGCAATGCTGCCTGTAACTCGATGGGTCGCGTGAGACCCAGGGGAGGCATGACTCTTAATTTGCAGAATTTACATATCAGCCAATTTAAATACCCAAAGTGAAGACCAAAACTAAGGATGAATTTGGACTCCCCCTCACCCTCTGCCCAGTTGTAAAAACAGCTTCACAGTGTGACTTGCAGGTGCAGAGCAGGACTGGGGCAGCTCTCCCAGGACAGTCTCTTTTCCTTTGCCAGCAACCTGCAATCAACATTATTGTATTGGTATATATTTTCATCATGCTGAGAGTCATTTCCCAAACACCAGTCTTTGCTGGCTAATTGTTAAGTTTACATTTTCACCAGTAATTGGCTTTCACCTGCTGCTCCTGCTGCACAGACTTTAAGAGACCTTAAACACTTCTTACCAAGAACTCAGTCTAACCAAGCATAGTGAGTTACTTCACACTACAATTAAGTCTTCCTGGCTCTGTGAACCACAACATAAAAGTTAATCAAGCATAAAAGAAATTAGGGATGTTGTTACTCAAAACACCCAATTTTACAAGTCTTGTTTCTTAACTGTAACGTTATTTCACATTTGTCATTCATTTGTTCTAGCTTTGCTGTGTAAAGACTGCAGAAAAATTATGTTTATTTGAAATGTCACCTTTAGCAATCTTCATACCAAGTTTAAGCTCAATCAGCTCATACTGCATTAAATTGAAAATCAGTTGAATGAAAGATGAGTTTGACTGAACTGCAGTTTTCATAATGTAATAGTGCATAATCAAAGGTAAGATTGCTATCCCCAGCAGAACTCTCTCTAGTAAAAAAATCTGTTTCATGGTAACAGGATAGGTTAATTACTGTTTCCCCCCAATAAAATTACTTTTATATAGTTTTTGCTTATCACATTAGAACAAATGCTGTATGCACATTTTTAAATACAATTTCTCTCTTCATGAAGGTAATCATAATTAGCAAACTCCTAAGACTTTTCTCAGTGTTCCCTCTGTATTTACTTGAAGAAACTCTCACTAAGGATCACAACAAAGTCTCTTTAGATTTTATCCCATTCTTAGTTCTGTCATTGTCTGATAATTTCTGAGACTGAGAATTAATAAATATTTTCCTTACATCTTTGTATCATCCATCAACATAACTATTAGCTTCAACACTTAGAGATATGCCAACAAAAACACCTGAAAGCCCATGCAAAGCAATAGGAGTAGACATATGACTCCACATCCTCAGAATTTTTCTTCCTATCTTCTTGTCAAACACGTCTCTTATATTTGACATGTTTATCAGCTGGATAAATATGCACATTGTCAAATTTCATACTCAGAAGCGTCATTTTGACCCTGGGGCAGACATTCACATTGTATATTTTTGCAGCTGGACAACCCATAGGAGACAAATATGCTTTGAAAAAGGCAGCAAGATCGAGGCCATATGAATTAAGATTTAAGATTACAATTTATTTAAACAAACCAAACTTTTTTTAAATAATAAAAACCTCAAACATAACATTCAAATTAAGTTAGATCCTGTTGCAAAGAAAAGTCAGAGGACAAGTTTTAAAAGAGTGAAAAAAGTCCATTTTCTAGTGTACCACTTAGGGTCTTTTTCAAAGCATTAGCATACACACAAACTTTTTGAATGCTTATATAGCTATGTTTATCCTCTAAAAAATATCTACCATTTCATATTAGTACGCTGCAGATTTTGCATTTGCTGTGAATAGCTCTACTGCTAATTCCCATGAATTAATTCAGCATTTTACAAAAGTATTGGAGGATGAAATATTTTACACTGCATAGAAACAGAGATTCCATCAGAGTATTCTGAAGATCTGCATAAGATTATTCTTTCACGCAGCTTACCGAGAGGGGCAGTGCGTACCAGAGTGCTTACGGGTAAGTGACACCCATCTCTATCTGTACATAAGTACTTCCATCCCAGTGTTTTCACAGCACTTTCATTTTCAGCCAACAGTTTTCTCTTGCAAGAACTTGCCACATAGCTGTAAATTTAGGACATTCAAGAGTGGATGAATGATTTTAGTAAAACTAACGTAATCTGAGCCAAAATCAATTTAAAGATCTTGTCTGCATGCCTTTTCATTCTGGAGGCTTAGTTTTGCTGCTATTTTTTCAGATTAATACTAGCATGAGAAGGGTCTGTATTTGGCTATAACATGGTTTGTCACTTCTTTACCTGTCTGATCTGTCATTTGTACTTTTGCCATTTTGACTGTTTCTCTGCAGCCCCCTTTCTAGCCATCCACGGACCTATGAGTCGCTTCTCAAGAGACTGAAGTTCTGCCCAACTCAAGTTTTAGATTGAAAACGGTGTCACTGAGCATCAGGCACGTGCACAATTCACACACCAATCTCTGTGAGCTTTGCAGGGGTATTTGGAGTGATTGTTTTTACCTGTGTCTGCTCCTACCATGCCTGTTTTGTTACAGGAGCAAGTAACAACCCTTCCAAATGGGAGTTACAAGAACTCAATGCACTTGGAGTTATAACAGAGTCACAGAATGTTGGGAATTGGAAGGGACCTCGAAAGATCATCTAGTCCAATCCCCCTGCCGGAGCAGGAACACCTAGATGAGATTACATGGAAGGAATAAAAGGATTATAAAGTAATGAAGGGCCCCCTTTACTGCAGTTCAAGGAATTGTTAATAACTGCCCAGCCCCACCACATGTCCCTCTGTCTGTCCCACACATATCATGTAAGTCAGCTGAGCCGTAGGCACAGGGATCAGAACAGATCCTCTCCATTAAATGCTCCTTTCAAAACAGGAATCGCCTATATTTATCCCTGGGGCTTCTTCCTACCTCCAGAGAGAAAATGCCTAGTTCCTCAGCTCACTTCAAAGATTATTCACTCATTGACTTACCTCTATAGGAAGAAAGTACTTATGGCATTTTCTTTTAAACGTGTTTAATTCTTAAAGTGTCGTAATGAACATTACAATGCATATGTTCATGACATGTATTTCCTGTAATAAAACAGTTCATATAATGTCCCCATCCTAAAGGGCCACAATGGGAAGCTGTATCGGTAAAATTATTAGTGTGCAGGGGATGAGTGAAGATTAGGTCCTGATTTGTTTACTTGAATTATTCAATGCAAGCAAATGTGAAGAGAAGCAATTTTCCCTAAAAATACAGGACAAGCTCCATATTCTTTATTCTCTCTCTGGCTTCTGTGTCAGAAAATCATAAAAGCTTTCTAGCTTCCTTGACAGAAAAAAAACCCCAAACATAAAAGCTTCTTTAAATTACAGTAGATGTGAAGTCAGTGACTGAAATGATGGGAGACTGTCTATGAAGCCGCCCTGGAGGATGTGCTGTCCATGAAGCCATCCTAGAGGACACGCTGTCAGTTAAGGATTTACTTGCAGCTGCACCAAACTTGTCAACAATCTGAAAACATGTCTTGCCCACAGTCACTGAGGCTCTGACAAACAGGAACACAGTGGAGCCGCAGCTCTTCCGGAGGGTCTGGACCTGACGTATTCGCCCTTGAAGCACCAAGTGATGCTTTTTAAGAGAGACATACGTAAGCCTACCAGAGTGTGCCTCTACCACCTACACGTGCCTATGGTTTCCAGTTAGATTTAAAACAGATTCAGACACCTATAGCAGGATTTAGGTGGAACTCAGACTACTATATACAACACTGTACTCTTTTCTTTAAATGCACTGACTTGGGCTCCCCAAATAGACAGAATGCTAAGAAGTGAATTCCACCAGCACAGAGCAAAACCTCTTTTACACAGCAGCGTGTTTTATGTAGTCCTGCTGCAGCCCATCCACTGTGGTTCTTTCCACTCTCAGAACACCTGCATTCAGCTCAGTGAAAGCGTAACAATTTGATTCACTTCAAGTTATGTAGATACCATACAAATATGTATATGTATTTGCATTTTCCTATACAATTACCATATTAATAATTGCTCCAGGCACTGTGAGAGGAACTTTAGCTTGTGTAGAGAAGAACAGACCCACTGAAGTGACAAGGGACCCAGCCCCAAGAACTGCCATCAAGAAACATGGGTGCTAATTCTGGGCTGAGCCACAGCTTTCTTTGTAAATCACAGGACCTCTTCATTTCT
>NW_010317479.1:11831-27150 GCF_000700745.2 Antrostomus carolinensis
CTGTCTCCTACCAAGTGTTTGCATCCCGCCTATTCCAGCAGAGCTGCCATACTGTCTGGGCTGATATATAGACCCTGAGCAAACCACATGCCACCAAGACAAATTCCCTAAGAAAGAGCCCACTGCAACAAGCCAAAATTGAACAGCCTGCCCTCGGCTGGCAGCCAAGCAGTCCCTCAGCTGAAGCTAACAGTAACTCTTCCACTTCTGTAATGATTAATCTGATGGGTATATTTATAGTCTAAATGCTGTACATACTCACTGTAAATGCTGACATCCACTGTAAATCCACTCTAAATGCTGACAGTGATTTGTTGTTTAATAAATTATGGGTCTGAGTTTCAAAGGCAGCCAAATGCCAGCTCTTTTCCCATTGAAGCCACTATGAAAAAAAAATCTCTCTTGATTTCAGTAAAGTCAGATGAAAACTCGAGACTTTTAAAAATGCTTAATTATATGGAGATGTAAAAGCTCACTGAAACAAAATGCTTAAACAATTCTTTAAATTTACATCAGACCAAATTTTGCAGTTTACAGGTATTTCACATCAAAACCCTAACAGATGTGAAAGCCAAAAGGAGCAAGAGAGAGAAAGAATTAATTGAGACTCATGACTTTTCTGTTTCTTAAATCCAGATATCATGCATAATGACTAAGTCTTAACCTTGCCCTGGAGTATAATACATGACAGTACAATGTTTGTTACAGAGAAGGTAGCTATATCTTGTGGCAGTAACATGTAAAATTTAAATGACATGAATAATTAAGAAGAGATTAACAGATACCTTAAATAAATAATAAGTTTCACAAAAATAGTATCACATGTTTTAAAACCCTTAACTGAAAGTAAACAGTAAAGCACTGGAAGGTAATAATTTTAACTTTCACAAAACAGCCTATCAGTTTATAACACATTTTCAGCAGTAGCTACCATAAATCCAGAATTTCAATATTAGGGTCTTCTTAAGGGCAACTTAAATTAGCTGGCTTTTATTAAACGCAATTAAAGATCAAATCTGCTACCTTTACTCACACCAAGCTTATTTTATGCAGGACTTGATCCTGTACATATGTTCAAAGCTGGCATTAAGAGTACAAAGGTTTAGCCATGTATCACAGCTCCCAGGACAAAGACAATTTCCTCAAAAAATCCCAATTTATTTCGAAAGTATATTCCATCCAATCGCTAGCACATGTAATCCTCACTACCTAGAAACTTAGGTACATCCAAGAAGCTGGATGCCACAACATCTGGGTTAATGAAAAAGGTATTTCAAAAGAAGTGCCAGTGAGAAGAGCCTCTGACAAGCTCCTGAACCCTTTCAGTCCTTAAAAGAGCAGAAATTAGCAGCTGCAATTCACACAGAACTAACAGGACTTCCCTGACCTCGAGGTACAGGTAACAGTTATAAGAATCTAATAAATAATTATTACTAAAATAACTTCTTGCATGAGGTTCTACAAAGGTATTAGGTAAAATGCAGTGAAACACTTGCTCATTGGAAGTTACTGAAGTGCAGCAGATCTCAGCCACTGCCATCTGCTGCAAATCATGACAACAGGCTACTTGACAACATATAGTGGCGAAAGGATGACATCAGAAACCAGCCATGGTTTTCAAGTGCACAAGGTGGACAGACATCTCCGCATTTCAGAAATCATTCCTCAGGCCAGACTACTGAGCCCTTAACAGTCAGAGCATCTCCCATCTGTAACTATGTTCTCAGCTGAGACCTTCACCCTGAAAAGCGGCAGCATTGATGGTACGCCGTTCAGCCACCCTCCCCTACTGCTGTCCCACAAAGATGAATCCAGAAAATCCACTTCTCATACAACTCAAAGAGCAGTTAACGGAACAGTGAAGTTCCCCTGCCAGGACACCAGAGACCTCACACAGCAGATTTCACCCGAGAACAATTTTTTTCAACATTTGTGTTATAAACCTCCAGAAATAGGACTTCAAGATTATAACTTTCACATTCCCTTGGCTAAGGTGTTACTCTAAAAAGAAACTGCTATTACCTGAGGTAAGATTAAAAATAAGTTTTCAGGGCAAGTAAGTTCAATGCAGAATGTATATGTATTTAAGAGACCCATTTATTCCATGCACTTATATTTCTCCCTGATCTTCCTTTTCTTTTCATGCAATTATATTTAGAATTAATAGGATTTAGAAGTATATTTATAACTACATAGTCAAAACTGTAGAGCTGTTTCCATCTTTTTAAGATGTTTTCTAAACCAATTTTCTCAAAGATTTTTCAGCCATCTGAACTAGATGTCGATCTTTTTTTCCCCCCATTTTGCAATTTTACAGATATCTGGATTAAAAAAAATGCTTAAACAAAATTAAGCTTAAAAATACTTGCTTATAACAACTATTTGCTTAATGGTAGTTGTACAGACACTGCAGTAAGAGATTGCTTACATCTGCAAAAAGAAAACATTTATAAAAATTAGTCTTATAAACCACCACACAAAAATCTATGGTAAATCAATGCCCATGGTTTCTATTAGGAAGTAGTAATGAATTATTACTTCTCCAAGAAGTAAAATAAGCTCTTTTTATTTGTTCCCCTGTAAAATTCTGAAAGCCAGAACCAAAGCCCTTAATAGTCAGTAAAGCTCCACACTGACTTCTGCGAGCTTTGGATGACACCCTTTGCCTATCCTTAATCTTGTCAACAAATTCTATCATACCCTTCAGAGAAAATCCTGTAGTTGTTTTAAGTATGTTTAATCCATAGGGACAAAGCTTTAATGAGTTTCTAAATTTATATCTTAAGAAGTAAAATAAAATTTAAAAACCCCTGTGACCTAGAATCTATTCCAAAGCACGGCTCATCTTTTCACGAGCTCCATGCACTCTCCTGCAGTGAAGTCCTTAGCTCAGATTTATCTCATGTACATGAGCTAATGGGCAGAAAACAGGAAACTCTTGTGTTACACAAAAATATGTTTTTCACCATATCCCTCAAAAGACAGCACAGGGGCCACACTCTGCACACCCACTGTCACCCCAGAGAAGCTGCCACGTCACCTACCTGCAGGTGTATGTCGGTGAAAGGCTGCGGGTGTTAATTGTGGCTATAGGACTTGATACACAACTTGCTAACGGCACGTGCACACGTGCGTCTGTATATAAGTGTGTGTCTTGATAGAGAGATATAGAAAGTGCATGTGCATTTAAAGAAGAGATAATGTAAAATTTATATGCAAAAAAATCTTCACTGTGATCACTTTGCAGCACGGGGCAAAAGCAGATTTCACTTTTCAATGAATAAACAATTTCTTACTCATTTAGGCAAGTGTAAGAATGACTTTCCATTCACCAGCTTCATAAGGGTAATGGCAAAGCAACAGTACTGACAGCCTGTGGAGACTGTGAAATGTTTGTCACTCAGGGTTTGAAGAAAAAGTCAAAGAAACATTTGTCCAGAGAAGGAGTTGACTCTGCCTTGGGCAAGCAGGTGAGTCAGCTGACCCCACAGAGTCCCTTCCATATGAGTTTTCTGTGTCTGACAGCATGACATAATTTCTAGATGAGAGATACTAGTTTTAGTAAAAATGAGAAGTCAAATAAATGAGGGATGCAGTAGGGCCCTGGGAATAGTAATAGACTTCTTGATTCTCACTGTCCATCACTTCAGTGGTTTAATAAAGGGCAGGATATTGTGAATCACAAAATGAGATAAAATTCATAACAACTTCTTGTGTTCCACTGAGTTTGTTTATAATTTGGCAGTTGTGTAATTTAAAAGAATTGAACAGTACCTTCCACGCAGACTTTTTCAACCTGAGAACAATAATATCCTCATCTGTTACCTAGGGTTTATTACACTTCTAGCAAAATGACAGATGAAAGCCAACAACCACCTTTCACTTGTTTCTATTCAAGAATTTAAATTCCTGCAAATGACCCAATTCTGTAGCCTACAGGAAACTCCAAGTCAAAATCACTTACTTAGTCCCTTTTTATTTATTTTTTCATTCACTTTAAGGTAAATAAAATAAGCCAAAGCTGATAAGCACCTAGGGGAGTGGAAGATGAGCAAGTGAATTAATGGCAAAAGGAAAGGAATTTACTCTGTTTAGTCATGTATGTAGAATACACAGAAAAATAAATGAAATTATACAAACAATAAACAATGCATTTATCACAACACTGATCATGATAGCTGCCTGGTGTAGCACTCTTTACATCCCTTTTTTCTTTTATTGTTTTTCTAGTGTTCATAGTCTTCGAGGAAAGGACAATATTCCTTCGTGTTTTCACCTTGCTAGGCACATTTGGGCTGCTGCAGCAATCTAGCCCATGTCAATCTACAAGGCTAATGTAAGATAAAGCACAGAGGGTCAAGAGAGAAAGCAGCAGCCAACCAACATCTGCTGCACCAGATGAAACTACAAACCAACTTACTGGGTCTTCTCTGTTCTTGAACAGATTTGGCTATTACTCTTGAGGCTTGAAGCAGAGTACGTCATGACTACATCAGAAAAAGAGGAACAGGAGAGCAGAGGGCACAGGTCAAGAAGCTCTAACTTGAAGTTATCACACTATTTGGCTCCTAATGGTGATACAGTAGTCCCTATTAACGTTTTGATCATCTCCCATCTGATGCCAGGTAGAATCCTAGAAACAGACCTGCCTTTTGTAAAAATAGATGAGGTTGTAGGCAAGCTATAGAGGGGAGCTGCCAGGCACACAATGCAGAGTGCTCCCCATCACATCGCTGGTGCACAGAACTGAGGGGAGGAAGCTGGTAAAACCCCAAACCAAATACTACTTGTACTCTGTACCTCCTCCTTTTCGGTCCTGCAGCTTCTTCCCTGCATGATTCTGCTGAATATGTAATAAGTAATGCCTTTTCTCTTATTTGTGGATACTGTTGGAGGGCTTCTCCCTCACCCTTATTTCACTCTTATGTCTATTCAACCTCTTTCCTAACTGTTCAGCTGCATTTTCATATAAAAATGTGTGTATAGCTTTAGAATTCCATCCATATGGTGTTATTTCTGCACATATAGCCTAAACAAAGTTTCTACTTGCAAATTCCCTTAATTATAACCACTAAAATAAGCTACAGTATTTAATGCTTGCAGACTTCAAAATCACAGCATCTTCAGGATGAGCATACTTCAAGTGCAAGCCAGACAGTGCATACTAGCTGTATCTATACTGCAAATAAAGGCAGACTCCTCACAGGTTCCCCAGCAGACCAGCACGTTTCTGTGCACTGAAGTGACCTATTAAAAAAGTAAGTAATGCAAACAGTTGATGGAATAGGACTTAAGTCCTATAAAACAAAGCTTCAGCATAAAAGGGTAAATACAAACTTTAAGTGAGCAAATCAACTTGCTGTTTCAGCAACACGGGAATTGCCACACTGATCTGAAGTCAGACCAAGTCTCTCCGTGATTAGTTCAAGATGCTGAGGAGCAACAAGCAGACACCCCACCGCAGGCTGACGCAGGTTAATTTGTCCTTCTTAGTCAGGAAAACACCCTGTTCTTTAGTAGCCAGGAGTAAACACAATCTTGAAATGTAATTATTGTGGAACACAGTTTGTTCCAGTCGATTATAATGACGCTGAACATTCCCAATACCCACATTTCAGTCTTTTTTCAATTATAAATGCCTTTTAAATATCAACTACCTCTTTTGGTTGTAAATTTTATTTATATATTTAAACAACATGTTTGTTTCTTTCATTGATTTTGAATTTCTTGCTATTGCATTTCATAGAGTATCTCCTGCATTTTCTACTAGAAGTAAGATAAAGCTTCAGTCTGTTTTCCACAGTTACTCACTGTTTATATATTTCAAATTTTTTTCTTCTCCTCAGAGATTAAAAAGTCTTTTCCAATTGCCCTTCACCAATTTATTTTTTTGTCCCCAAGACAGAGATGACCAGAACTTCACTTAATATTTACAGTAAAGCTTACACAAAATACATATGCATTACAATGTTCTCACAGCATTCACAACCCCACTCGACCTAGCATCATCTTTGCTTTTTCCAACCAATGCTGCACATAGACAGAACCTCCTTTCAGCTGTAATGCCCAGGTTCGATACCAGTATTAATAATGTCATCATTTTAGAATTTGGAAGACTATTAGAATACCTTAGTTATTTCATATTCCTATTAAAGTTATCCTAGCTGGACAGTACAGTGGTCATACTGGGGCCACAGAGCGGTCCCTGTGCTCTTCAGCCTCACAAATGCAAGTGACAGGAAATGACTCACATCACCAAGGAAAGAACTATATAAAAATGGAAGAAGGTTGCTGGCACTAGCAAGACAGATAACAAGGCAGAGTATCTTTTTAAAATATTTAGTTTATGACTTTATATCAAATTCTAGTGGAACTGGACAAATTTACAATATTCAAGTTATGTTGATCTTGAATATGTTTGTTTTGACACGGAACTGCAACTTGAGTAAGTTTGTTCTTCCAGGCATGACTCGCGTATTAAGCAAACACTTTCCACAGTGTGTTTTTACTCCCGAAGACATTTGAATCTTTTTCTTAAAAAGTGACAGAAGGACAAATATTTGAGACATCCTCTGGGGAAAATCTTTGTTCAACTGCTATTTTACTGGGATTTTCTTCCTGTACTCGCTCATACCTTGCTTGTGAATTCTGCAGATGCTCCCTTTGTTCTCTTTCAAATGTCACTCTCTTTTCATGTCCCAGCCATTTATTTAAAGACAGTTTTTCCTTACTTGGTAAAAGAGCATTTGAAGGCATAGCAGTAGTCTAACAGTTTCAGTTCTACTCCTATACTGTGTCAATTTATTCTCATCACTTGCTTCAAAGTCCTTTTCTTCTTGTTTAGGAACCTACAGACATGTGGCAGTAGTCATCTAGATGCAGAAAGAAGTGACATAAGGCATGAGCTCAGAGCAAGCTAAGAAAAATTAACAAGCAAAAGGTAGGGTTTTTCACTTGAGGTAACAGTGTTAAATATAGTACTAAAGTGTCCCAAATACAATAGCAGCACTTTCTGCATGGGTGCATACACTAAAAATACCTGATTTTCAGGTGGCAAACTTGTGGTTGAGTCCAGGAGAGGAATAGTATATCTCCTCAGCTGAAATGCCATCGCCTTCTGTAGTCTCACAGTCAAGTTCACAAAAGGCAACTAATCACTAGGAGCATGCACCAGCAAAGAATCAAAAGCAGCTTCCATTCACCTGCCAGGTCAATACTTTGTCGACAGCAAAAAGCATTTTCTGTGTGAATTTGTAGATATTTATTTCCCTGGCTGCTTCTGCGCTGGCAAGAGCCAGTGACCCCAAGGAACATACAGAGATGCCAGCTGGGAGACTTGCTCTTGCAGTGCACAGGCCAGCTTTATGTTAGTGGATAGCAAAATGTGGAATGATTAAATTAAAAGGAGATTTAGTCTCTATAGATATGAATGTATTTGCCTCCTTTTCTTTAACCTAACATGTTCCAAGATAAGAGTAAAGACCATCCCACCAGCAAAGGTATACAAAAGTTCATGTATCCGTACCTGTTAGACATACTTTCAGACACAAATCAAATGCAGAGTACTATAAATGCTGTTTTAAGAGACAGGTCCTGCTGTTTAAATCCACTATGGCATCTGCATCACCTCTTTTGAAATTAACAGATTAACTGGTCTTCCCATCCAGACACCTATGAAGTCCGAGCTGCAGCTGACAAAAAGGCTCGAATATAAGCAAAGCACCTAGCTCACTTGCTGCAAAATGCTGGATATTCTACTTTAACCCAGTACCGATGCTTCTTTGCTGAAGTTTTCCTTTATCATCCCCAAGAAATACTGAAAAAAAAAAAAAATTGTCATCTTTTGGTAAGCTTTAGTTTTAAACCTTTAAGGAACAAAACTGAAAATTAATGGCGTTAATGTATAAGCACAATAAAAGCAGCAGCCAATAAAAATCCCTGTAAAAATGCAGCTTACTGTTCTTGCAACTTCACATGCAGCTTGCGTTTCTTCCTAAAGCTTTAGGAGCTAGTTATCAAAAAACCATCAAGCTAGAATTTCAAGTCAGGTTAAAAAGATCCCAGCTGAGGTGCTCACTTACAAATAGAAGAACCCATGAAGTATGTGGTATGGAGCTTGATTTTCTTAGCTTTGAACCCCAAAGCAGAATGCTCAAACCCAGAGAACTCCATCCACAGTTTAATTCATCTTATTTTTAAAGGTCTACTGCAGAATCAATCACCTTTGGATTTGCTATCAGGCCTTTCTTGTGCATCAGACTCTAAAATAAACACACAGCCCTACTTCAGCTGTCAGTTCATTAAACAGAGCACATCCAAAGTCACAGCACTATGGAGACACCCACAAAACTATCCTTTTTGCATAGGCTTCTATAGAGGAGTCAGGAAAGTAAGAGTTTGAGGTCAACTATGCACACCAGGTGTCATGGAATGAAGTGGTTAAATAAAAGCATTGGAAATTTAACAAGATCTGTGTTATGTACATGGGATTCCTTAAAAACAGTTCAGCACTGGTCTGCTTTCAGACAGAGGTTAAGGCAGTTGTGCTTTTGACAAGAGTGACAGAAGAGTTATGGATGTATAATACCTCACCTTGCAACCACATCTACTGTGTATAACACATCTTGATACAGAACTCTGTATCATGAATTACATAAAATCTATGTAATATAACTGGCTGAGCTTACCAGTTAAAATTGACTTTTGTATTTTATTAAGCAGTAAGTCAGGGTATGGAAGAAAGATGTAAAAAAAAAATAAATTTTTTTTAAAATCTTATGCATTACGAGGATGGCCACTATCCAAACCTTTGCAGCTTTCATAAGAGCTGTCATTATTTGATGTAATATATGAAATTGCTTGAAAATCTGACGATCTAAGCCAAATTCTTAATCCGCCAGAAGTCTGCTTCACTGTGGCACCTTCCATTAGTCAAGGATTTGGCACCATCCCTTAAAATTTTAACCTTTTATTTTATGATTTGGATCACCAACACAAACTGGTACCCGTTCCCTGTGGCTGCAGGGGGCTGGTTGGATGCAATCATGTTCACAAGGTCCTTTCCTTAGCACTGCTAAAGGAAAGGACAGATTTAATTTTCACATCTCTTTAGTCAGGAATAATTTTCTTCCCTCCTCACTACAGTGTCTTTGCATTTCTTAAAACTTTTGGGAAGAAAAGCAAAAGAGAAAGCAGCAAGATGTATTAAGATGCATAAACAGGTAAACAACAACAACAAATCTATTTCCAGCTATTATTACTAAATTAGATTAAACTAGTTCCTGTAATCAGAGCCACCTCTTATTGGAGAAAGGAAAAGTGAAGAAATGGCTGTAAGATCAGAACTGGCCTCAAGAAAAACATCATCATTATTCGCTTTCCACTCCAAAACCTTAAACATATTCAGTCTTACTTGATTTCATCAAGATACTGCCTAGGCAAGTGAAAAGATTCCAAAAATAGTGTCAAGCACCAAGACTACCTGCACTGCAACATATCCCTGGACACTTTCCTTCTGATCTGTCCCTTCTGACATGACATCCAGAACATCACTAAGGCTCAGTATCAGACTGTGGCATTCAGCATCTGACACTGCAGCAATTACAATGTTATTGTGATTGAATGTCTCTCCCTGAGTAATCCCCACAGACTGGTACTCTGCAGGAGAATTTGACTTTTGAAGAGAACGCGGATCTTCTACACTCACAGAGGACAGGTTTCCAGGTCCTGCACATTCAGCATAACTCAAAGTAGCCCTGATATGAATTTTAACCATCAGATTAAAGTTCTGGTGTTCTGCAACCTCAATTTACCTTCGAAACAGTTACTATTTATGACTTCTATCTAGAAAAATTCACTCTCATCATATCTCATTGCTTCCTAGCTTTCTCCTCTTTTCTTGGCTCTAGTACAGTATCTTCAAAACTTGATACCAAATCTGCTCATTGTTTTAACCACTCATTGCATTATGTGTAAGAAATACTGCCTATAAACTCTATTTTGCACTTCTTCACTATCCTTCTGCCCTTCAGAGGCTTTTATGATAAAAAAAACCTGCTGACACTGACTACCTAGGAAACCGCAGCTCTGGGAAAGGATTTTGTTTTGGTTTCTTTAAGGAAAAGAGTATGCAAGAAAAAAAAAAGAAAAGAAAAATAACACCAAAACTCCATCAAATCAATTGCCTTACTCATTAATCAGGCAAATATTTGGGGGCGCTTCACGTACAAGAGCTCTGTTTCTGTTTTATTCAGATTAAGAACCAAAACTTCTACTGCTGCATGCGTCAAGCCTCAGTGGGTGCGGAGGTAATGTGACTTCACACAAAACAATTGCGTTGTTCCAAATTTGGTTTGGATTTCCAGTACATGACAGACACTCACTCCTTCTTTACTATGTTTTTGCAATTCCTTTGTCATTCAACTGGAAAAAGCTGAAGTGACGTATATAGTGCAAGATGGACACGTGATACAAAGTGCAATATATCCTCAAGTAGGCATCAAATCCAAATTCTGCCCTGGGATGCAAGCATAAAGCTTCTGCAAGTACTTAAGAGAGAGAGAACTCTGTCAAGATTTAAACAAGATCATGAAATAGAAGTGTAATGTTAAAGCTGTCTGAATTGCCAGAACCAGAAGCTGGAATGATCCCTATGCTTTTTGGAAATACAACACTTCCTATGATCCAATGCATAGCTCCAGTCAATCTCCTTTCCCTGGTCTCACAGTTATCTAAACACTAGGTTATTAGTCTTTCACTGTTTTCTATTACAGTTTTATCCTGTTTCAAGATCTTATCTCATTCCTTACTGTCTTACAACACTTTTAGCATTTTAGACATTTTAATTCTACTAATTATTTATATTCCAAAAAGTAACATTTTTTAATGCATATGCCATTCTTGGACAAAGGCTTTTTTGACCCCTTTTTTCACCCACATGGCCCGAGGAACTATTTTTGGTTTGCTAAAATGTCCAAAGAAGGGACACTTTACCAGCATTGAAATATACAGCATCTTTCTTGTCTTATATAAAAATTAAGCCCAACATGCCATCTGTTCCATCTATCACACCTAACACTTCCTGCAAAGAGAGCTACTTTGATAACCACCCATCTAGACTTTGATAGAGTGATCGCAGGATCCTGTCTAAAGGATAGTAACAAATTTGAGTGTCTTTTCTGTTAGCAACCATAAGGTATTTTAAACTTACGAATGAGATTCAGAATTATGCAAAGTTTTCCCTATTATTCATAATAATAAATAATAATAAAACCTTTCAGTATTATTACTATTTACGTGGTAAAGAAAAGGAGGAGTACACCATGAAGACAGAAGAGAAACTGAAGTAGTATTTACAAAAGAAAACAGTAAAACATATTCTATTCATATTCCATTGAGAGTAAAGCCAAGGCTGAGTGGTTCTGAAACAGTTCATGCCTTGAGCATCCCGAAGGATAAGGCAGAACACCACTAGGAAATGTGGGAAGTCTACACCAGGGAGAACAGCAAACAGATCTCAGATTTGGCCAGGTTTGTTCTCCTATGTCCAGACAGTACCATAAAGTACCAGTACAGCCAAGTTAGGATCATTTCTGAGAGCTAGTAAAGAGCCCACAGAGGTTTGGCTGCTGAGAAAGACAAAACTATTTTTGACCTAAGACACACTTCTCTAATATAAAAAGATTTTTCCATAAGAAAAGTTTGATGACTTCACATTCCAGAAGTCAATAAACTGAAATCATTACTTTATGACTACACTGAGGATAAAGCTTAGTCCTTGAAAACAAACCCATGTCTACTGCAACATCAACATTCATTCACTTTTTACAATTTTTCCAAAGGTGAAGACTGAGAAGCCGACAGCCCTTTAAGGAAACTGCCTCTTTCATATCTACAGTTGTTCATCAGTCAAGCCAGATGTAAGTATGTATGTCCAAACACTGATTATTCTGGTAAATCCAAGATGACAGATAACAAAGCAAGTAGCTGTAGAAAGAATAACCATTATTTATTTTTATCAAACAGAATATTCACTCATTTGTTGCACTGTAGGGCTTGGTATCTGTAATGTACAGCAAGCAGTTGCGAGCAGCTCAGAGTCAGAGGGCACTGCAACTGTTCTCACATAATTAGAGTAGGTGCAATTGCAGAGTCACCCGATAGTTATTTACCAGTCATGACAGGCAGGAATCTGGCTTATATATACTTTAAAATTCTTTAGCAATTTTCTGAATTTTCTGAAAATGTATAGGGAAACATAAGGGAAACAGCATTTCCAAGAGAGAAAACAGGTCAGAGAAGGGAGTTTTTCCCCAGAATGGACATGATCTCTTCTTGACATAGTCCTGGACCATTACCATCCTCAGCTGGCATTTTTCCTTATAATTAAATCTATTTTATCTTCCAAAAATATAATACTGAAAAGTGGCAGGGACAAGGGACAAAGGGATGATAAAAGACAAAAGATGATTGTAATAAAGAGAATAAATAGGTGCTGTGATGAGAGAACATGAATGTGTTTCAGGACTTGAAGCAGATGAGCATACAGAGCTTAGAAGCACATCGCAGCATCATACAGCAGGTTCTAACAAGAAGTGAATGATAATACAATCCACCACCAATGTCTGCAGAAAGCCTCGGAAAAACCTTAAAGCCCTCTGTGTTTGGGACTTCAAATACAAGTAGAAAGAATCTCAGCTTAATATTTGAACCCTTACCCTCACAGCATTTATGACTGACTCAAAAAGATAATGGTTTTTCCATCCCTGTCTAACAACCTATGTTCTTTCCAGAGGTTAAAAATCCAGGTAATGACCCAGACTGACCCTGCTCAGCTTACAAATGCTGAGAAAAGCCTTGCTTGCAAAAGTACAGCTTCTTTTCTTTTAAATAAATAAATAAGTAAATAAAACACTGTGACTTTGCTTTTGTTAGCTAAGACACTGCTGATCTCTTCTGGCACCCTGGAACTGCACAAGAGCCTATGCATAAAGGAGGATTATGGAACAACCTCTGAACAAAGCAAAGTCATCGACTCACCTGATCTCTGTAGGGTAAGGACCAAAACCACTAAGCACCTGCAAAATTTCACCTAAGACCAATATTTAGGTGTTACTGAAACTGTCAGAGCATATATTGGAACAGGTTGCCCAAGGAAGTTGTGGATGCCTCCTCCCTGGAAGTGTTTAAGGCCAGGCTGTATTAGTCTTTGAGCAACCTGGTCTAGTGGAAGGTGTCCCTGCTGATGGCAGGGGGGTTGGAACTGGATGATCTTTAAGGTTCCTTCCAACCCAAACCATTCTATGATTCTATATCCTATGTTGGATAACACCTCGGATTTATGAAGTGCGGTCAACGCTGGTGCTTCCACCAGTAGACATGTACAACCCTGATGTTGTTGAGCTGCTCTTCACTCCAGCATGACTCTCAAATATGCACTGCTTACCTAGAGGATCCCACACACATCAGCTCACTTTATGTATTTGAGATTACCAAAATGAGACCTCCAATACAGGCTAGCACTATATGTTTATTTAGCTTTGAGTTTAAGGAATCCACTCAGTAAGCAGCACAGATATTTCCAAATCCCCACAGTGCCAGAGTCAAACCCAAGTCTCGTTTACACCAGGAGAAACACCTAAACTCCTGTCCTGGATGTTTGTCCTCCAGAGAGTTAATATCTGTACCACAGCTGATAATTTTCTTTAAGAGAAGATACCTCTCCCCTCTGCATCCTCTGCTGGGTGAATTCTCCTCTCAGTGTTCTATTTTTTTTCCAATTCCATGCCTAAACAGGTTATTCCCCCCAGAAGTTAAAGTGTCAATCCAGGTCCATAATTTAGAGCTGAAAATTCCCCTAATTGAGCAAGGCCTGATGCGGGCATTTGACAGTGACTGGTCTGCCACTGCCTTGGGTTCCAAACCGAAGCCTGTCAGCTGAGATCAGCCCAGAAACCGCCATGGGTAGCAAATGACCATGCACAGAGGGATATCTGTACACTTAAGCTTAAGCCAGTCTCCTGAGAGCTTTAAGGAATAAAACCAGTAATTTGATAAGGAACCAGAATAAAGTGAACTATAAACATCTTCTGCAGCACAAACTAGCTAGATTAGGTTTGTAAAATATCTCATGGGGAAAAGGGGGAGCACTGTGAAAAGCACAATTTTAAAATCTCTCCTATTTTTTGTTTTCTTTAAAATTATGTTTATCAATCATACAAGATTCCAGAAGGTACAAACAAGTGATAACATGAATAATCCACTGAAAATTAATTCTGTATGGTTGTTCTACAGTTTTAAAGGTAATAAACCATCAATCACCAGCACAGGACCATAGCATCTATTTCATGCATGAAGCAGCATTTTATCATGGTAAATTTAGCTATGACTTACTAAACTGCAGTCTCTGGCCAGCCAGTAGAACCTGAATAGGTTTTCACATTATATTCCTCAGAGCTCAAAATAAATCAAAAAGTCTCAGCTTCATGTATCTACGCAATTTTTAGAAAATTACTTAACTATTTCAACTACTGAATTACTTGGCAAGTGTGCAATTAGTCTGAGGACTAAAAGTTCAAGGAAAATCACTCCTCAGCCTCCATGGCTCTGGCATAACAATCATATTAAAGATTAAAAGGTTAATTTAGTCTCTATACAGTCAAATAGATTCGGTTTATTCATTTTTTGGTTTGGGTTGGGGTTATTTTTTTGAGTGTCAGTGAACAGAACCAACAGAACAGCATAGAATCACAGGCAAACAACGTGGCTATATCCTCTTCCTCTAGAAATCAATGGCAATAATTCTACAAGACTATCAAACCATGTATGATCAATTTCTTATTCAAATTTATTTATTCTTCACTCCAAAAATGAAATTAAAGCAATTTAAGCATATTCCAAATCCCTGTGTCCCTTCTCCCCATGACTTACTGGCCATTTTTTTCCTGAGGAAAATAGATTTTCTCCTCTGTTTATGTTCTAAAGGATGTATTCAAGGTTTTGTTCCAACCCCACCTGTTTCATTCACTATATACATATTTATTTTTCATACTTTAAGTACTGTGGGAAGTGAAGATTTAGGAAAAGAGTTTACTATCAAGCATGAAACACATGTTCTCATTAAAAGAAAATCAAAAGAGAATTCTTGTGTGACCAGTTCTTTGCGGCAAGATAAATTTCATCTCTCCTGACATTCCATTTTTCTTAAAAATTAAAATGGGGTTGAACAGGCTGGAAACAGTACTTTGGAATTACCCATGTCATCTGCTAACCTACAGCGCCCCAAGCATTGTGAGGTCAATTGTTGCTCCTGGCAATCATA
>NW_010317479.1:27190-29921 GCF_000700745.2 Antrostomus carolinensis
CCCAACAATCCTAGTTCAGTATTTTCTTGATTCTACTTTGAATCTCTCTCCCGTGTGTGTATAAGAAATAACATAGGATATACTTGTATATTGATTTATATTCTTTTTCACATGTTTAGCAAAAGAGGAAACTGAAAAAAAGTATATTATGCTGTTTTCATCCAAGATACTTAAGGACCAGAACATCTGATGTTAAAATACATTAAATGAATTCACAGAGTTCTGCCAATTTACCCTTAAGATTCCAGGATTATCATTTCAATGTGTCTGTTACTGTGATGAACACAGGGTCACAGCACTGGGGTCTGAAATGCTCATCACACCAAGAGTCAGAAGCTACCAAAGCATACCCAAGGCAACCCTCTTGGCTTTTTTAATTCTGAGATATTAAGAAAAACAAACTTTTCAAAAGAAAAGTCTCTGACAAATTTGAAAACACCATTTTCATCTATATGGAGTTATAAAGCTTTACACCTACCACAAATATCTGTTTGCCTGTCCTTTTGCTCTGCGCTCCTAGGGAAGTCCCGCTCATATGGCTTTCTTCATATACCTATTCACAGGCCAGCTGTCAGAAACAGGAGTCAATGCAAGTCTTTCCACTGACTTCAACCTCACATGAAATGACAGGAATAACTGCAGCACAGCAGAACCTCATCCAAAGGCTGCACAATCCTGTACTTCTCTCCACAGCCTCAACAGCAACCATCACCTTTCCCCATCTAGTTTTATTTTCCTGAAGAGCAGTTAAATACTTCATGCAATTCCTTGACTTCAGAGGAAAAAGCTCTAAATCAAAATCACATCCACAGTAATTGTGGTTTTTAATATATCAGTGACTAAAATCTGTATTTCCTCAAGGAGAACAGTCCTCTTATCAGTCTACCACTATCTATTCAGCATGCAAACACTGCTGGCCCTTAGCTGTCACCAAAGCAATGTCAAAAGGAAATAGGTAAAAAATTATTCCAATCTCCAGAAATGTAATCACAGTTCATGACATAATAGCCTGAGTGTCACTCACATATAGTTCTTCTTTTGAAGCATTAGATACAGCCTGGCACACAGCAAGGATGTCTCATAGACTTTCATAATATTAATTTATTGCAGAGAGCAAGTCTAATTTCCTGCCCTCAGTATAGTAATAGATTGGCAACACTCTTGTATTAATTCTACTTTCTCTCTTATTGTTGACTATACAGCCTATACATTGCCACACTATGTACCTTCCTGCACTTGACCCATCCTTTTGAAACAGATTTAGAATTTCCCACAAACAGGATCACATCCTACCTGGAATTCTGTCCAAAAACACAAACTACAGGGATGTGGTATGTGTGAATGTAGCCTATGTCTATAGATTTTCCCAAAAAACACTTATTACCTTGCAATGAAATCAGAAACATAAAAATTGTCTCTGATAAACATTTTAACTTTTCACCAAATACCCCGGCAGTGGGATGGATTATTCTCCACTCTCTCTGTCTCAGACAGAGGTTATACTTCTTTGAAACAGAAAAGCAACTTCATGTTAGTTCTGTGCAATTTGGGGGGGGGAATCTATTTATTTTCTCAGTGACCTTCCAGTGACCTAGAAAGTTTTCAATCCCACAGTACTTCGTCTCATTTTAAATTTATTAGAATTACTACTTAGACAAACTGAAAGATTATAGGTACTTCAGGCCACAGTTAGAAATAGTCATAAGCTAAAGCTAAGCATTACAAATAATTCAAGAAAGCTGTCAGACCTACTACCTTTATAAGACTATTTAGCTAAGTTTCTTGATAATCCTGAAAATAAAACAAAAAAAGCACTTGCAGATGCTAGTGGACGAGAAGCTCAACATGAGCCAGCAATGTGCGCTTGCAGCCCAGTAGGACAACTGTATGCTGGGCTGCATCAAGAGAAGCGTGGCCAGCAGCTCTTGTAAGGCCCCACCTGGAGTGCTGTGTCCAGTTGTGGAGTCCCCACCACAAGAGAGACATGGACCTGTTAGAACAAGTCCAGGGGAGGCCACAAGGATGATCCGAGGGCTGGAGCACCTCTGCTATGAGGACAGGCTGAGAGAGTTGGGGCTATTCAGCCTGGAGAAGAGAAGGCTCTGGGGAGATCTTATAGCGGCCTTCCAGTACCTGAAGGGGCTACAAGAAAGCTGGGGAGGGACTTTTCATAAGGGCAGTTAGTGACACGAACAAGGGGAAATGGCTTTAAACTGGAAAAGGGTAGATTTAGATTAGACATTAGGAAGAAATTCTTTGCTGTGAGGGTGGTGAGACACTGGCCCAGGCTGACCAGAGAAGCTGTGGCTGCTCCTCCCTGGAAGTGTTCAGGGCCAGGTTGGATGAGGTTTTGAGCAACCTGGTCTAGTGGAAGGTGTCCCTGCTGATGGCAGGGGGGTTGGAACTGGATGATCTTTAAGGTCCCTTCCAACCCAAACCATTCTATGATTCTATGAAAATCTTCATAATGATTGACCAAAAATTTGTAGTTTAATGTGTTAGTTACCATGGTGCCTTATATCTGTGTAATACATAATTCAATGATTATCAAGCAATGCATGGCAGCCTTTGTAACTGAAGTTAATTCACTCCTTTTATTTTAATTAATCTGATATGATAATAGGTAACAGATGGATTGTCCTATTTGTGCAGTTGAGTGAATATTTTCTATTTGATTTAAAATGAGACAAGTGGCACCCTAAATTAAGAAATACTGCCATGTATGGACACA